>NC_073691.1:22211336-22376866 GCF_029784155.1 Uranotaenia lowii | reverse complement strand
TTGTCAAAATTGTCAAAATTGTCAAAATTGTCAAAATTGTCAAAATTGTCAAAATTGTCAAAATTGTCAAAATTGTCAAAATTGTCAAAATTGTCAAAATTGTCAAAATTGTCAAAATTGTCAAAATTGTCAAAATTGTCAAAATTGTCAAAATTGTCAAAATTGTCAAAATTGTCAAAATTGTCAAAATTGTCAAAATTGTCAAAATTGTCAAAATTGTCAAAATTGTCAAAATTGTCAAAATTGTCAAAATTGTCAAAATTGTCAAAATTGTCAAAATTGTCAAAATTGTCAAAATTGTCAAAATTGTCAAAATTGTCAAAATTGTCAAAATTGTCAAAATTGTCAAAATTGTCAAAATTGTCAAAATTGTCAAAATTGTCAAAATTGTCAAAATTGTCAAAATTGTCAAAATTGTCAAAATTGTCAAAATTGTCAAAATTGTCAAAATTGTCAAAATTGTCAAAATTGTCAAAATTGTCAAAATTGTCAAAATTGTCAAAATTGTCAAAATTGTCAAAATTGTCAAAATTGTCAAAATTGTCAAAATTGTCAAAATTGTCAAAATTGTCAAAATTGTCAAAATTGTCAAAATTGTCAAAATTGTCAAAATTGTCAAAATTGTCAAAATTGTCAAAATTGTCAAAATTGTCAAAATTGTCAAAATTGTCAAAATTGTCAAAATTGTCAAAATTGTCAAAATTGTCAAAATTGTCAAAATTGTCAAAATTGTCAAAATTGTCAAAATTGTCAAAATTGTCAAAATTGTCAAAATTGTCAAAGTTGTCAAAATTGTCTAAAATTGTTAAAATTGTCAAAATTGTCAAAATTGTCAAAATTGTCAAAATTGTCAAAATTGTCAAAATTGTCAAAATTGTCAAAATTGTCAAAATTGTCAAAATTGTCAAAATTGTCAAAATTGTCAAAATTGTCAAAATTGTTAAAATTGTCAAAATTGCCAAAATTGTCAAAATTGTCAAAATTGTCAAAATTGTCAAAATTGTCAAAATTGTCAAAATTGTCAAAATTGTCAAAATTGTCAAAATTGTCAAAATTGTCAAAATTGCCAAAATTGCCAAAATTGTCAAAATTGTCAAAATTGTCAAAATTGTCAAAATTGTCAAAATTGTCAAAATTGTCAAAATTGTCAAAATTGTCAAAATTGTCAAAATTGTCAAAATTGTCAAAATTGTCAAAATTGTCAAAATTGTCAAAATTGTCAAAATTGTCAAAATTGTCAAAATTGTCAAAATTGTCAAAATTGTCAAAATTGTCAAAATTGTCAAAATTGTCAAAATTGTCAAAATTGTCAAAATTGTCAAAATTGTCAAAATTGTCAAAATTGTCAAAATTGTCAAAATTGTCAAAATTGTCAAAATTGTCAAAATTGTCAAAATTGTCAAAATTGTCAAAATTGTTAAAATTGTCAAAATTGTCAAAATTGTCAAAATTGTCAAAATTGTCAAAATTGTCAAAATTTTCAAAATTGTCAAAATTGTTAAAATTGTCAAAATTGTCAAAATTGTCAAAATTGTCAAAATTGTCAAAATTGTCAAAATTGTCAAAATTGTCAAAATTGTCAAAATTGTCAAAATTGTCAAAATTGTCAAAATTGTCAAAATTGTCAAAATTGTCAAAATTGTCAAAATTGTCAAAATTGTCAAAATTGTCAAAATTGTCAAAATTGTCAAAATTGTCAAAATTGTCAAAATTGTCAAAATTGTCAAAATTGTCAAAATTGTCAAAATTGTCAAAATTGTCAAAATTGTCAAAATTGTCAAAATTGTCAAAATTGTCAAAATTGTCAAAATTGTCAAAATTGTCAAAATTGTCAAAATTGTCAAAATTGTCAAAATTGTCAAAATTGTCAAAATTGTCAAAATTGTCAAAATTGTCAAAATTGTCAAAATTGTCAAAATTGTCAAAATTGTCAAAATTGTCAAAATTGTCAAAATTGTCAAAATTGTCAAAATTGTCAAAATTGTCAAAATTGTCAAAATTGTCAAAATTGTCAAAATTGTCAAAATTGTCAAAATTGACAAAATTGTCAAAATTGTCAAAATTGTCAAAATTGTCAAAATTGTCAAAATTGTCAAAACTGTAAAAATTGTCAAAATTGTCAAAATTGTCAAAATTGTCAAAATTGTCAAAATTGTCAAAATTGTCAAAATTGTCAAAATTGTCAAAATTGTCAAAATTGTCAAAATTGTCAAAATTGTCAAAATTGTCAAAATTGTCAAAATTGTCAAAATTGTCAAAATTGTCAAAATTGTCAAAATTGTCAAAATTGTCAAAATTGTCAAAATTGTCAAAATTGTCAAAATTGTCAAAATTGTCAAAATTGTCAAAATTGTCAAAATTGTCAAAATTGTCAAAATTGTCAAAATTGTCAAAATTGTCAAAATTGTCAAAATTGTCAAAATTGTCAAAATTGTCAAAATTGTCAAAATTGTCAAAATTGTCAAAATTGTCAAAATTGTCAAAATTGTCAAAATTGTCAAAATTGTCAAAATTGTCAAAATTGTCAAAATTGTCAAAATTGTCAAAATTGTCAAAATTGTCAAAATTGTCAAAATTGTCAAAATTGTCAAAATTGTCAAAATTGTCAAAATTGTCAAAATTGTCAAAATTGTCAAAATTGTCAAAATTGTCAAAATTGTCAAAATTGTCAAAATTGTCAAAATTGTCAAAATTGTCAAAATTGTCAAAATTGTCAAAATTGTCAAAATTGTCAAAATTGTCAAAATTGTCAAAATTGTCAAAATTGTCAAAATTGTCAAAATTGTCAAAATTGTCAAAATTGTCAAAATTGTCAAAATTGTCAAAATTGTCAAAATTGTCAAAATTGTCAAAATTGTCAAAATTGTCAAAATTGTCAAAATTGTCAAAATTGTCAAAATTGTCAAAATTGTCAAAATTGTCAAAATTGTCAAAATTTTCAAAATTTTCAAAATTGTCAAAATTGTCAAAATTGTCAAAATTGTCAAAATTGTCAAAATTGTCAAAATTGTCAAAATTGTCAAAATTGTCAAAATTGTCAAAATTGTCAAAATTGTCAAAACTGTCAAAATTGTCAAAACTGTCAAAATTGTCAAAATTGTCAAAATTGTCAAAATTGTCAAAATTGTCAAAATTGTCAAAATTGTCAAAATTGTCAAAATTGTCAAAATTGTCAAAATTGTCAAAATTGTCAAAATTGTCAAAATTGTCAAAATTGTCAAAATTGTCAAAATTGTCAAAATTGTCAAAATTGTCAAAATTGTCAAAATTGTCAAAGTTGTCAAAATTGTCTAAAATTGTTAAAATTGTCAAAATTGTCAAAATTGTCAAAATTGTCAAAATTGTCAAAATTGTCAAAATTGTCAAAATTGTCAAAATTGTCAAAATTGTCAAAATTGTCAAAATTGTCAAAATTGTTAAAATTGTCAAAATTGTCAAAATTGCCAAAATTGCAAAAATTGTCAAAATTGTCAAAATTGTCAAAATTGTCAAAATTGTCAAAATTGTCAAAATTGTCAAAATTGTCAAAATTGTCAAAATTGTCAAAATTGTCAAAATTGTCAAAATTGCCAAAATTGCCAAAATTGTCAAAATTGTCAAAATTGTCAAAATTGTCAAAATTGTCAAAATTGTCAAAATTGTCAAAATTGTCAAAATTGTCAAAATTGTCAAAATTGTCAAAATTGTCAAAATTGTCAAAATTGTCAAAATTGTCAAAATTGTCAAAATTGTCAAAATTGTCAAAATTGTCAAAATTGTCAAAATTGTCAAAATTGTCAAAATTGTCAAAATTGTCAAAATTGTCAAAATTGTCAAAATTGTTAAAATTGTCAAAATTGTCAAAATTGTCAAAATTGTCAAAATTTTCAAAATTGTCAAAATTGTTAAAATTGTCAAAATTGTCAAAATTGTCAAAATTGTCAAAATTGTCAAAATTGTCAAAATTGTCAAAATTGTCAAAATTGTCAAAATTGTCAAAATTGTCAAAATTGTCAAAATTGTCAAAATTGTCAAAATTGTCAAAATTGTCAAAATTGTCAAAATTGTCAAAATTGTCAAAATTGTCAAAATTGTCAAAATTGTCAAAATTGTCAAAATTGTCAAAATTGTCAAAATTGTCAAAATTGTCAAAATTGTCAAAATTGTCAAAATTGTCAAAATTGTCAAAATTGTCAAAATTGTCAAAATTGTCAAAATTGTCAAAATTGTCAAAATTGTCAAAATTGTCAAAATTGTCAAAATTGTCAAAATTGTCAAAATTGTCAAAATTGTCAAAATTGTCAAAATTGTCAAAATTGTCAAAATTGTCAAAATTGTCAAAATTGTCAAAATTGTCAAAATTGTCAAAATTGTCAAAATTGTCAAAATTGTCAAAATTGTCAAAATTGTCAAAATTGTCAAAATTGTCAAAATTGTCAAAATTGCCAAAATTGTCAAAATTTTCAAAATTGTCAAAATTGTCAAAATTGTCAAAATTGTCAAAATTGTCAAAATTGTCAAAATTGTCAAAATTGTCAAAATTGTCAAAATTGTCAAAATTGTCAAAATTGTCAAAATTGTCAAAATTGTCAAAATTGTCAAAATTGTCAAAATTGTCAAAATTGTCAAAATTGTCAAAATTGTCAAAATTGTCAAAATTGTCTAAAATTGTCAAAATTGTCAAAATTGTCAAAATTGTCAAAATTGTCAAAATTGTCAAAATTGTCAAAATTGTCAAAATTGTTAAAATTGTCAAAATTGTCAAAATTGTCAAAATTGTCAAAATTGTCAAAATTGTCAAAATTGTCAAAATTGTCAAAATTGTCAAAATTGTCAAAATTGTCAAAATTGTCAAAATTGTCAAAATTGTCATAACTGTCAAAATTTGAAATGCACACTCAGAAGGAAAACTGACTTGCAAGGACAATTTAACAATCGCAATAAACTAATAAATGAACTCAATCATAAACGATACCCCAATTTGAGCCAATCAAATCCGAAAATTGAGAATTTTGATTGAGTAAACACTTCCAAAAAATGAAAAAAAAAAAAATAGGATTGGAACAGCAAACCAAAAAAGATCAAAATAATCTAGTGGAATACTTTTACAAAAATGGGTAGGCACCTTGGGAAGATTTTCGAGAAGCTCATTTTTGTCATCCATCCATTCTTGATTGTTTTCGAACAGATTTTGGGAAGGGAAACAGGAAATATGGGCAGATGTGAGACAGGAAAGAAAAACAGAACGTTATGTGTCGTTTTTGGCCGACCGGTCGTTTTCCCAAACTGGATCAATATTTCAATCACGTACATAACTTCGATTATTGTTGCAGCCTCCATTTTTCCCTCTTGCCCACGGCTCATTTTTCGACATGGAAAGAAGCAAAAGCGCAAAAATATGGTCGTCCATCCCTCAATTGCTTGTTCTCAGTTATTAGGGCGGGTAAGTCCCAATCATCATCATCATAATCATCATCGTAATGTAATCAAGAAAAACGCCATCAGCATCAACAACAACGAGACGACAATCGAAATTCGATGTTCTAGAGTGAGAGAGGTAGGAAATAAAAATCTCGGACCATTTTGTACACTCTCTCAGGCCAAGGTTATTTTGGCAATCGAATAATAAAAATACTCCGGAAGAAAAACTGGTCAATACAGCAAAGAAAATAAAACATGAACCGAATAACTCGGCTTCGATCCACTCCGATGCTCTGATTCTTTTCCAAAAAAAAATGAAAAAATCTCTTATGAAGTTGCCCTAGGACACAAATATTTACTCACATAAGATCTTGAAATCTCGGTAGCACAAGAGCATCCATGGAAAGCCGCAATTTATTCCTACTGCTGCTAGAAAAACAGGACGAAAAGAACCAAATCAAGTAAGGAAAAACATCCGACGAATCCATTGAGCTGAAGAAAAACTTTGCACTTCTTGAGCAAGATTTATGCCGTTGTTTGTGTAATTTTGGCTCAGACGTTTGATACAAAACAGAACTGGGATTGGATATTGGCTTTACCATTGAATTACTCCTGCATGACAGTTTTGGCAATTTTGACAATTTTGACAATTTTGACAATTTTGACAATTTTGACAATTTTGACAATTTTGACAATTTTGACAATTTTGACAATTTTGACAATTTTGACAATTTTGACAATTTTGACAATTTTGACAATTTTGACAATTTTGACAATTTTGACAATTTCGACAATTTTGACAATTTTGACAATTTTGACAATTTTGACAATTTTGACAATTTTGACAAATTGAACCGTTTTGACAATTTTGACAATTTTGACAGTTTCGACAATTTCAACAATTTTGACAATTTTGACAATTTTGACAATTTTGACAATTTTGACAATTTTGACAATTTTGACAATTTTGACAATTTTGATAATTTTGACAATTTTGACAACTTTGACAATTTTGACAATTTTGACAATTTTGAAAATTTTGACAATTTTGACAATTTTGACAATTTTGACAATTTTGACAATTTTGAAAATTTTGACAATTTTGACAATTTTGACAATTTTGACAATTTTGACAATTTTGACAATTTTGACAATTTTGACAATTTTGACAATTTTGACAATTTTGACAATTTTGACAATTTTGACAATTTTGACAATTTTGACAATTTTGACAATTTTGACAATTTTGACAATTTTGACAATTTTGACAATTTTGACAATTTTGACAATTTTGACAATTTTGACAATTTTGACAATTTTGACAATTTTGACAATTTTGACAATTTTGACAATTTTGACAAATTGAACCGTTTTGACAATTTTGACAATTTTGACAATTTCGACAATTTCAACAATTTTGACAATTTTGACAATTTTGACAATTTTGACAATTTTGACAATTTTGACAATTTTGACAATTTTGACAATTTTGACAATTTTGACAATTTTGACAATTTTGACAATTTTGACAATTTTGAAAATTTTGACAATTTTGATAATTTTGACAATTTAGACAATTTTGAAAATTTTGACAATATTGACAATTGGGACAATTTAAATCGATTTAAAACTTTTTTTCTCACAAACCGAACCATTTACCATAATGGATATCCATGTAAGACAAAATGCCACTGAGATGTTTCTCTAGCATGGATTCAGCATTCTATCGATAAGCGTCCTGGAAACCTGAGATGATCAGAACAGGAATCACGCAAAGGAGGTGGGGGTTTTCCCAAAATTGCGTCAGACACGTGTGAAAAGTCATTAAATTTCGATCAAAATCCCGCCCACAATCTCACGTCACTCCAAACGGATGCAGTGGAGTACTTCATCCCGGTGGAGCAAGGATGTGAGAATGTCGAATCATTCCTCCCGGTACTTCTATCTTATTCACGTGATGTTCAAGCCATGTCACTCCGCACCACATCGCGCAATCCGTACAACAGGTAGGACAATTTCGGAGAACGTGTTCCTGGGGGGATGGAAAAGGGGTGTTTTAGTCGTTGCAAAGGCTTGAATTGGGTCGATTTTTGATACAATGCTTAAAAAAATAGGATTTTTCAACAAATTTATGAAAAATAACAAAGAAAATTATTCAAAGGAAAAAAAATATAAATATAGAAAAAATTATGGAAAAGGAAAAATATTACATTAATTTGACCCGGTTTACTATTTGGCTAAAATAGTGCCATCCTATCACCGACGCTGTTACAACGTTTAATGTCACTCTTGTCAGAAAAGGGTAAAATTAGAACTCGGTGTCTCTCTAAAACAGCAAAAAGAACCACTGTTCCAATGATTGAAGAGCATGAAAACCTTGAATTGAATATTTATTGTTATTATTTTCAAAATTTTGAAGAATCAATTATTTTTTTCCTAAATGTTCCATTCGAAAAAGCCCTTGGAGATTTTATTTTCATCAATCACCATTAAACTAGTTTTTATTTATTTATTTCGCCAAACTTGACTACAAATATAATAACTTAAAGCTAGGGATTAGGGGAGAGTGGGGATACTTGATCCCCTTTTCTTATATTCACCATATCTTATTGGAAAAATTTAGCAACTCGCCGTCTTTGACATTTTCTGACAGCTTGTAACTTCAAGTTTCTATGCTCCAAAAATTAGAACGATACTTAAACCCGTTGATGAACTAGAAGCATTTTCGTGGGAGTAAAAAAATTGCGATTTTTCTGAAGTTAGGGGAGACTTGATCCTCTATTCAAGGAGATTTGACATTTTATTCAGGAAGCCATAATCTTTGTATAAAAATCAAACAAAACCCCAAGATAGAATGTTAATTTCCTATTTTGGTCATGTTTGTTCTCATTTCACAATTTATAGCAAAAATAAGAAGAAAATTCTATAACTTTGTCTCAATGCTAATAACATTGCATACTTAAAGGCGTTATTTTTTTTAAATTAAGAGAAAATTAATTATTTTTGGTCTTTTCTTCGGACAATTGTTTGATAAATATTAGTTTTTGGATAAATATTAGTAATTTCGTGATCAGCAATCAAAACGATCAATTCAGAAGAAGAATATGCCGTTTGGAAGGGGGATCAATTGTACCCAACTCTAGGGGATCAATTATACCCATAATCAACATTTTAGAAAACTTTTTCTGAAAAAAGTTGAGAGTTTTCCATTGCTTTGAAAATATGGCATTATGAAGTACATTCTACGCTCGAACGATTGATACATTGGAACAAATATTTTTTTCATAATTTTCCCATGTAAGGAACATTTTAAAGTGATGAAAAAAGATCTTCAAGTTACATTTTGTGAAATTTTTCAAACAAAGTTCAATTACTCAAACAATTATTTTGTTTAAATTTTTTAAACTACAAGCATTGTTATTTTGCTCATTTTGGCACATTTTTCTAGAACATTTGATCTTTGTAAGACATTCCAGTTTCGAGATATAGCTAGGGAATCAAGTATCCCCAGGGATCAAGTATCCTCATTCTCCCCTACATTTTTCGAATAAGCTTAATAATAATGATTTTTCTTTACATTTACAAAGTCAGGTTCTTCAGTGCCTGTTACCGTAAAAACCATTTTTCAGCTGCTGTTTTGACATACTAAAGTCTATGTTCTCATAATATTTATTATAACAATACATTAAACAATTCATTGGACTATATTTTCCATAATCAGTTCGAGTAGAGGTTATAAAGAAAAGATTTCTTGTTCTTAAATAACGGCAAGGACAATAAAAAATTAATTGATTTAGTAAATAAGCAGACTGAACGCGCTGATAAATTATGTCGTTTACGAAACAGATTGCAGCAAACTCTCTTCTCACTCTTAATGTTTCTATGTTTATAAGCAGGCAACGTGATTCATAGCTAGGTAATTGGCTCTTAGACCATCCTAAATTTCGTAAAGCGAAAAGAACAAATTTTTTCTGAACTGATTCCAAACGGCTTTTTTGTGAAATTTGGAAAAGCGACCACACAACTCTACAATACTCAAGAATGGATCTAACATAAGCTGTGTACAATGTTTTTATTGTGTATGGGTCTTTGAAATTATAAATAAAACGTTTTATAAATGCTAACATATTGTTTGATTTCTGAATTATTGATTTATAGTGATCTACAAAAGTAAGTTTTGAGTCCAATATAGCTCCAAGGTCTCTAATCTTGTTGACTCTCTCGACAGGATCATCTCCCAATTTGACAATTTCATATGACTGACATTTTCTTCTGGTAAATACAATATTTGAACATTTTGCCACGTTAAGTTTGAGCAGACTTTTAATGCACCATTTGTTTATTTATTTATTTATTTATTTATTTATATAAAATAAAATCATCTGACATGGGTGTCTTAATGATCATCTTAATGTTAGTTGTACAAAGCACGATAGTTTTACTCAACTTCGTAGTTGAACACTTAATTCCGATTCAATACGGCGTCGAAAGGTTAAAGTGGATACATGAAAGTCAAAGATATTATAATAACTAAGGAAGCATATTTTTGCTGAACGAAGAGGGTCGTTGCTTCCATAACGCGTACTTCTCGGTTCCAGAGATAACCAGTTTCTATTTCGTAGAGTTCGTTCTGGCGCATAAATATTACAGCGAGAAAGTAGCCAGGAGCAATCAATTTCGTTCCGAAGAATTTTTGCCACGAACAGCGATTGACCGATGGAACGACGATCCGACAGCGTATGAAGTCCAAGCAGGGCACAACGTTGTGCGTATGGCGGTAAATTCAAAGGATTTTCCCAAGGTAGCTCTCGAAGAGCGTAACGTACGAACCGACGTTGAATTGCTTCAAAACGTGCTGTCCATGCGGCTTCAAAAGGCCACCATACAAGATTCGCGGATTCTAGTATTGATCGCACCAGACAGCAATACAGAGCTCGCAAGCAGACCGGATCTGTGAATTCTTTGCTCAGACGTATGATAAATCCCAGCATACGGTTAGCCTTCTCGAGTACCTTAGAGTAATGCCGCTTAAAAGTCATTTGACTGTCCAACAAAACGCCAAGATCCTTAATCTCCTCAACACGATGCAACTGCTCGCCCATAACATTGTAATCATACACAAAGGGATTTTTCCTGCGCCCAAATGTGATAATACAGCATTTCGCAACACTCAAGACAAGTAAATTGTTAGCGCACCAGTTCACAACTGTGTCTAAGAAGCGTTGCAACTCGAGGCAGTCAGATTGACTGTTTATGACTAGGAATATTTTTAAGTCATCCGCATACAGCAAAACTCCACACCCAGTGAGCAACAAATTGATGTCATTACAGAACAGCGTAAACAGTAAAGGACCCAAATTGCTGCCTTGGGGTACCCCGGACTTTGAAATAAAGTCAGAGGATTCAGCAGAACCAATTTTAACAGCCAATCGACGATCCGTTAGGTAGCTTCTAATCCACGCGCACATTCGTTCGGAAAACCCCAATCGATGCAATTTTTTCAGCAGAATATCGTGGTTTACAGAATCAAATGCCGCCGAAATATCGGTATATATCGCATCGATTTGTTTGCCGTCATCCATATTTGATATGCAGAAGGATGTGAAAACCATCAGGTTTGAAGTTACCGAGCGTTTAGGAACAAATCCATGCTGGTTCTCAGAGATCCAGTTCCGGCAAGCTGAAAACATGACATTGTTGACGATCTTCTCAAATACCTTCGAGCAGGCAGCTAGCGATGTGACACCTCTGTATTAATTGTTAAACACATTAACTTCGTTTTGAAAGATTCTGAAGTCTTCTTCGCTATTCACTTTCATATAAAGCTTCATATCATCAGCATAAATTAGCACATTTGACTGGTTGAGAAGACAAGTTATATTATTTACGTATAAAATAAATAAAAGGGGCCGAGATGGAAGGCTTGAGGCACACCAGAAGTAACGGAGATATTTTTTGAAAGTGAACCATTAAGTCTAACAACTTGTGAGCGGTTCGTTAAATAGAACCTTATCCATTTCAGTAGGTGTAAACTGAATCCCTGTTTATTTGATTTGAAAATTAGCATGGGGGTGTCAATTCTGTCAAAAGCTTTACTGAAGTCCGTGTATAAAGCCTGTACAGAATTACCGCGATCCGATTCGATAGCAGTGTGGAAGACCTCGTTTTTCCAAATTGGATCTGAAGCTTCTACAACACAAAAATCATCAGTCAGATTTGAAACTATTAAGTCCAGACATCGACTACAGGCATTTTTTAAAGGGTGATACGGTAAAAATTTGGTCAAGAGAAAACGCGTGTAAATCGATGAAATAGTTTATTTAAAAAATCTAATTAAATTTCTTTTTCAAGTTTAATTAGTATAAAATTCAGGAAAAATATTCAGTTAGGCTTCCGCTTTTCCAAATCCGAATTGCCGGGCCTTACGCTTACCCCTGCCATCAGATTTTGTACAGCCACCTTGTCCACTTTCTTCGCCGCAGAAAGCCAGTTTACCTTGAACTGCTGCTCGTCCTTTTTTAGTCTTCTTTAGGTTCCGCTGCCCAGTATTTCTCAATTTGCGGAGCTCTGGTGTGTTGGGAGGGTTCTTGTCCTTGGGAACCTCCTGCACGTTGTTGGCGGCGTACCACTCCATGGCCTTTTAACCGTAATGGCAAGATGCCAAATCCGGCCAAAACAGTACGGAACAACCGTGTTTTTTTTTCAGGAAAGGCAGCAGACGTTTATTCAAACACTCTTTCACGTAAATTTCTTGGTTGACAGTCCCGGAAGCTATGAAAATGCTGCTTGCCAAACCAGATATTTCTTCGCGAACTTTGACAGTTTCATGTGCTTGAAAATATCTGCTACCTTTCCCCTTCCTTTTGCCGTATAAAACTCCTGTCCCGGAAGTTGCTTGTAGTCGGCTTTGACGTAGGTTTCGTCGTCCATTACCACGCAGTCAAACTTCGTCAGCATCGTCGTGTACAGTAAGTCGATAGACCGGCTCGTTTTTTGGCTCGATGCACGGTTGTAGACGATACACCCAGCTTATTTGCGGCATCTCGGAGAGAGAGGTTAGGGTTTCGCTTGAAACTACCGGCAACTCTCTTTGTCGTCTCAGCGGCTTCCGGTTTTCGATTTCTTCCCGATCCAGACTTCCTGGCTGTCGACAAACGTTCCCCAAACACTTTAATTACATTTGTAACGGTTGATTTGGCAACTTTTAGCGATTTTGCCAGCTTTGCGTGCGAGTTGCTCGGATTTTCGCGATGCGCGAGCAAAATTTTGATACGCTGCTCTTCTTCCTTGGACGGCATTTTGACAACTGAATAGAGAATTCCAAAATCAAAATAGAGGCAACATTCTACACACACACACCTTCAAAATGAGGGGTGTTCAGGTTTTTTAAATGCAAAATTGAAAGAAATACGTCAAGTTGATATTGACCAAATTTTGACCGAATCACCCTTTATTTTTCTAAAATTTTAAAAAAAGGGCAATTTCTTAAATTATCATAAACCTGTTTTCAAAACTAATTTCAAACACGAAAATTAATTGAAAAAAAAAACTAGGCTCAATTTTCCCGTATTTTTGGATAACGTGCCGCTATTAAGCCTACCCCCATTCTAATACCTCTGTATTTGGAAAAGCCAAATTAATCAAAATAAACACTTAAATTTTGTTCACCTCAGGAAAATGTAAATTTAGTCGCCTTTTGTAATTTAACAAAAAAAATGGAATGTGGAAAAAAGGTATCAGCTATTGTTCTACTGATAGAGCTGACGGGGAGTGAAAGTGTTTGAAATATTCAGAAATTTTTCAATTTCAGAAAGAAACAGAAATTTTATTTTTTTATCGTTAAAAAGCTGTTATACTTTTTTATGATTATATTTGATTGAAGATAACATTTGAAATGATTTGTTTGTTTATTTTCGAAAAATCAATCTTTTTTTTAGGAATTTTATTTTCAGCTCCAATGAAAGAAACCAGTTCGGTACAAAAATAGGAACAGTAGGTTCAAAGCTGGAAATTTCGTTCATCCATATCTTAGCTAATCTTTCTATAACGGCGAAAACTATGTGGTAAAGTATCAATAAAACAATTAGATCATGAACGATTAATAAATATCCTGAAATAAATAAAAATATGATCATTTAAAAATCACCGCTTAAAGCAAGGAAGAGCAACCTTTTAAAGAAACGGGCCACTTCAAATTTGAAAGTCCTTCTTCAGGCAGCATTGAAATAAAATTTAGCAGAGCTTTACTTACCTTATTTTCAATAACGACAAATTTTTGAAAAAATCAAATCTGTAAAAAAGATAAATAAAACGTTTTCATGTACTAGCAGATTTTTTTTATATTGATTAAACCAGCCGAAAATGAATTGGTTCATCACTAAAACTTGATCATTTTTCAATAGTTGAAATCATTAAATTGATTTGAAATGGTCTTTTTTTACAAAAAAAAACATCGTTTGCTTCCCTTAGATTCATAAAAAACGAAACATTTTGAAAATTTTTCTAACGTTCGTAAAACGATTAGGAGCTTATCCATGACGATTTTTTCTGAGCAGATTTTCGAAAAGTTTTTTCAAAATTTATTTAATTTTTTTTTAAAGACATATGTACACCGTCTTAGCCGATTTAGGCTTTACAGACTAAATAAATGACGTGGACAACTTAAGATTAACATTTAACACCCAGTACCGAGATGGGAATCGAACCCATGCCATCAGTGGACCAGCGATTTCCATCTTACCACGCTAACCACTCGACCACCAAGACGTACTTTTGACGTAAAACTTCAAGTTTTTTCTATAAACTGTGATTTTTTTTTTAAATTTGCAATTCCGTATGGAATCGTTGCATTGAAAATTTTATCAAGGTTTCAAAGTTTTCAAAAAGTCATAATTTCACAGATTTTCAACCAGATTTGTCAATGTTACTGCTACATTTTAAGTTCTAGAAAATTTTTAGAGATTTCATATTTTTTTTTAATTTAGGGGGTTGGGGGTTTGGTGACTGAATTTTAACTAATTTTTTGCCCAACAATCCACGATAAAATGAATTAAAACAAATTATGTTTTTAATTATATTAATATTTACTTTAAGGTACTTTTACAATAATAATTTTTGTATGTAATAGTAACTTTAGTAAATTGGTTCTTAACCTAAGATGAGAGGTAAATTTTTATGATGAAACCTTCGGTAACAAATTTTAAATTAGCTTTCGTCGATGGTTAAAATATTTGAATTTTTTTCGAGTTTGGTAGATCAAACTTAATTGATTTATGCATAAAATAAGTTTTTTTGGAGAGCCTTCAATCTCTTAAGAAAAACTTTTTCTGTACTCCAATCAAACAAGGCGAATATTCTAAATTCTTTTGCAAATTCGAAGATTTTAAACTTTGATGAAAACAAATCAAATTAAAAAATGTAAGAGATATAAATTTTGCAGATCAAATTTGCTTGATGCAAACTTGAACCAAATTTATAATTATAGTTTGAAATTTGGCTTCTTAAACATTACTGCAATATTAAAAAAATAAACAATACACGGTGAAAAAATAAAATTTCGTGCAGATTTTTCCAGTGAAGATAAGGTACATGTTTCTTTAACAGCATATATTTTCCATAATGAATCAATTCCCTAATGAAAATTCCGATAATAACACTAGTTTACAAAATTTTAAAAAAATCGTGAACTTGATTAACCGACCAACATTTTTAATGTAAAATCGGGCGCTGAATCCGAAAATGAAAATCAAAAAAATCTCAGTAGAACCGTTTTTGAATTATGCTCCAAATATTGAATTTCGAAAAAATTAAAAAAGTTCTTTTAATTAGATTAAAATATCTCGGACGGCATAACAGTATTTTGAAATCCCTCTTTTGCATATTGAAGGTGAATAAGTTTTCTATCGATCATCTGAACACTGTTTTTGCATTTGACCAACAGTATTGCTGATAAAAGTGACTTTATGAGAAAAAAATTATAAAAAACGCATTTTTTTAGAGAAAATTTTGTTTCAACGAAAGTTATAGACTCGATAGTAGCATTTAAAAAATCTGATTTTCTTTTCGCTCAAGTGTCGATTTGAAAAAAGATTTCAAGTGGTTATTTATCAAAATCGGTGGAAAACTGAAGAAGTTATGGCTACTTTACCATAACTCAAATTTTTGGAGTTTTTGATAATTTAACGAACCGCAGTACACTTATCATAGTATGGGAAGAATGAAACATGATAAATCTCACTTGCTCCATGTCGAAATTATTTATTAGCTTACCAGAAGGTCACATGCCAAGTTTCAGGAAGATCTGACCATAGGGAGGGGTTGCTTAGGTCTCAAACGTGAATAAAATTTTGAGGTATTTTGCCCGGAAGGAACGAAAAATACTGGTTTTTCATCAATAACTTTTTTCATCACTAGCTGATTGTTTTTTATGGTTGATTTTCTTAAAGCCTAAGTTGAGACAAATATTTCACCCGAAGACTGTAACTCGATTGGATTTGAAACAGAAAAGTTATTGCGGTTCAAAGATTGTATTTTGGTAAGCTAATAATTAATTTTGACTTGAAGCGAGTAAGATTTATCATGTTTCATTCTTCCTGTACTATGATAAGTGTACTGCGGTCCGTTAAATTATCAAAAACTCCAAAAATTTGAGTTATGGTAAAGTAGCCATAACTTCTTCAATTTTCCACCGATTTTGATAAATAACAACTTGAAATCTTTTTTCAAATCGACATTCAAGCGCAAAAGAAAATCCGATTTTTTAAATGCTACTATCGAGTCTAAAACTTTCGTTGAAACAAAATTTTCCCTAAAAAAATGCGTTTTTTATAATTTTTTTTCTCATAAAGTCACTAATATCGGCAATACTGTTGCTCAAACACAAAAACAGTGTTCAGATGGTCGATAGAAAACTTATTCACCTTCAATATGCAAAAGAGGGATTTCAAAATACTGTTATGCCGTCCGAGATATTTTAATGTAAGTACAAGAACTTTTTTGATTTTTTCGAAATTTCATATTTGGAGCATAGCTCAAAAACGGTTCTACTGAGATTTTTTTGATTTTCATTTTCGGATTCAGCGCACGATTTCACATTAGAAATGACATTCAGTTTACTGAGTTCAAAAATGCTGTAAACTAGTGTAATTTTTTTAAATAAAATTTTGGTTTTTTTTTTAACAAAACAAAACTTAGAAAGATAACTTAAATTCTACTATATATTTGTGATTTTCAGCTGAATTGTGTATACCTACAAACTATTTTTTTTTTATTTGAATCCTGGAAATTGAATTGAAAAGCAAATTTGTAAGTGATCTCTTGAACTCCTGAACAATTTTATGTTGATTGTATAACTCATTTACAGTCTAAATCTATATCTGCATTTGGAATCTGCATTCTGTATCTGAATTCTGAAACTGAACCCGAATTTCTATACAATTTCTGAAATGTACAAAAAAATTTGATTTTCGAATCTCAATTCCATAGAAGAATTTCATAAGAATTTCAAGGTTCAATCATTCACGAATCTATTATTTAAATACCGTAGTTCTGGTTATAATTAAATTTATTTTTTAAATTATTTGTTTTTAATGTGTATAAAAATATGAATTTCAAATGATGCATCTGAATCTGAGTTTATCAATTTTGGATCGCCATTTGGAAGCTTTAAATGTTTGAAATTTGTGTAAGAATTAAGTTTAAAAACTTCGAATTTGAATACACATTTTTTTCTCTTTTGTTCGTTTTCGGAAAACAACTGTCAAAATATTGAATTTGTGTGTGTTTTCCGAAAAACATGATTCAAAATTGATATGGAATACAAAACCCAGTTTGAACCAGGATTCTTTTTATTTTTAATTTCTTTTGATTGTTCGAACTGAAAATCAAAGGTCCTAAACTGGATACAGAATCCGAAATACGAAAAAAATACAACTATCGCTTTTGGAATATGGAACGAGAACCTCCGAAATGGATTTAATTTAATTTAAAATTTTACACTCAGACCTGAATTTCTATGAAAAAGTGAAAATTTTTTGAAAAACTGTAGCAGAATTTTGAACGTAAGGTGGGTTTTTGAGGTTTTTGCATTAGTCTAGATTGTTATTTATGAATAACATTACTCTATTATAATAATTTGATTATGAATTTAAAATTTTGAGTGTACAGTACAATACCTCGCTTGCTTTTTTTGGACCCTCATGGGGGGGTTTAACCCCCAAAACCCTCCCCATTCCTACGGCCATGCCTCTGGGATAGGCTTTCTTGGGCTGAATCATGAAAATCTTATAACTTTGATGATGTGGATTGCTAGTTTTAAAGTACAATGAAATTTCATAAAAATGCATCAGACATAAAAAAGACAACTAAAATTTACATTTTTCGGACGTGCGAAGAATATGAGAACTAATTTGACTTATTTAGGGACTCTGAATCCAAATATTCAATTAGTTTTATTTTTCAGCTCTAGTTTTCGGGATAACTTAAAAAAAATAGGTAAAAAATAAGTTATTTAATTTGAGTTGATTATTATACCAGGGAGTTTCACCTTTTTTGGAAAACCATCCTCGGCCTCAAAAACCTCCTAAACCTTCACTTTGATACTTCAGATTCGTATTCATATTCGATTTCATAAACACAAATTAGCAAAGTGGTTTAAAAGAAGGAAGTGAATCTTCAAAATTGGGAATGTTACAATCGGAACACAGCAACCGGAGTTCAGCACTCAAAGTTCGAAATCAGAATACATAAATTGAAACCAAAGATTAGAATTAAGTTTTTTTTGTTTTACAAGATTCTGAATTGAGACTTAATAAATTTCACAAAAAACTTTTACAGGTGCTAAATAAAACTCTCTGATAAAAACGATAAGTTCTAAATAGATCGTAGAGCACTCCTCTTCTCGTTTGCATTTCTCCCCGCATATCGCAACCTCTAACGAACAAATGCAATTATCGGGAAGGCGTGTGGAGGAAAAATTGTTCCATGAAAGTAGATTCTTGTTCCCGAATCCTGATGCTGCTGTAAGGATTCGACGACTGTCCTTTCCTGGAATTTTACGAAAAGGTTCTCCAATTCCACTTGGCTCCCCCTCTAAGAAGTAGACGAGAATGGGTAAAATATCTCTCGCCTACCTTCACACTTTAAAAGGTGCGGTTCCTCGAGAATGTTGAAAGGTTATTCTGGGAAAACGTTAGATTTTCCACAAACAAGCCAAAAACAGGCTCGTTTACCCTTTTCTGATCATTAGAGGATGTAACTGGGATGCAGTTTTGGATGCACACAAACACCAATGTCACACATACAGAAATAGCTTCCTAGAAACGTTTTCTAGCAAATCGTTGTGGGCGTAAGTTTGTCTTCAGCAGAATGTTCAGTAAAAAGTAAGGGCGGGGGGGAAATTATTTCTGTTCCTAGGAACACGACACATTTTGTGGCATCGAACGAGTTTTCGTGCTTTCCTTCTTTTTGATGCTGATGCTGGTCGTATGGTGGTGAGAAATTATTGATAATAATGGGTTATGCTGCTGGCTGAACGAGGAAAATGTGGGTGTTTTTATGCAGACCCAGTAATTATACGTTAGATGGACTTTGTTAACAACTTAATTTGATTCATGGTTTGAATAAATGTTACCCAAAATTGAAAATTTCAGTAAAAGGAACTTGAAGCATTAGTATATCAAACGAGATGAGAATTCATTAGTTTTGTGTTATGTTGGTAAAATTCCTGTGTACTTTTTTGTGTCATTTTTGTGTTATTTGTTTTTTTTATCATTTATGCTTCATTTTTGTGTCATTATTATGTCGTTTTTGTGTCATTTTTCGTCATTTTTTTGTCATTTTTGTGTCATTTTGGTACCCTTTTTAAAAGTTTTGAGATTTTTGTAAATTTTATCATTTTTGTCATTTTTGTCATTTTTGTCATTTTTGTCATTTTTGTCATTTTTGTCATTTTTGTCATTTTTGTCATTTTTGTCATTTTTGTCATTTTTGTCATTTTTGTCATTTTTGTCATTTTTGTCATTTTTGTCATTTTTGTCATTTTTGTCATTTCTGTCATTTTTGTCATTTTTGTCATTTTTGTCATTTTTGTCATTTCTGTCATTTTTGTCATTTTTGTCATTTTTGTCATTTTTGTCATTTTTGTCATTTTTGTCATTTTTGTCATTTTTGTCATTTTTGTCATTTTTGTCATTTTTGTCATTTTTGTCATTTTTGTCATTTTTGTCATTTTTGTCATTTTTGTCATTTTTGTCATTTTTGTCATTTTTGTCATTTTTGTCATTTTTGTCATTTTTGTCATTTTTGTCATTTTTGTCATTTTTGTCATTTTTGTCATTTTTGTCATTTTTGTCATTTTTGTCATTTTTGTCATTTTTGTCATTTTTGTCATTTTTGTCATTTTTGTCATTTTTGTCATTTTTGTCATTTTTGTCATTTTTGTCATTTTTGTCATTTTTGTCATTTTTGTCATTTTTGTCATTTTTGTCATTTTTGTCATTTTTGTCATTTTTGTCATTTTTGTCATTTTTGTCATTTTTGTCATTTTTGTCATTTTTGTCATTTTTGTCATTTTTGTCATTTTTGTCATTTTTGTCATTTTTGTCATTTTTGTCATTTTTGTCATTTTTGACATTTTTGTCATTTTTGTCATTTTTGTCATTTTTGTCATTTTTGTCATTTTTGTCATTTTTGTCATTTTTGTCATTTTTGTCATTTTTGTCATTTTTGTCATTTTTGTCATTTTTGTCATTTTTGTCATTTTTGTCATTTTTGTCATTTTTGTCATTTTTGTCATTTTTGTCATTTTTGTCATTTTTGTCATTTTTGTCATTTTTGTCATTTTTGTCATTTTTGTCATTTTTGTCATTTTTGTCATTTTTGTCATTTTTGTCATTTTTGTCATTTTTGTCATTTTTGTCATTTTTGTCATTTTTGTCATTTTTGTCATTTTTGTCATTTTTGTCATTTTTGTCATTTTTGTCATTTTTGTCATTTTTGTCATTTTTGTCATTTTTGTCATTTTTGTCATTTTTGTCATTTTTGTCATTTTTGTCATTTTTGTCATTTTTGTCATTTTTGTCATTTTTGTCATTTTTGTCATTTTTGTCATTTTTGTCATTTTTGTCATTTTTGTCATTTTTGTCATTTTTGTCATTTTTGTCATTTTTGTCATTTTTGTCATTTTTGTCATTTTTGTCATTTTTGTCATTTTTGTCATTTTTGTCATTTTTGTCATTTTTGTCATTTTTGTCATTTTTGTCATTTTTGTCATTTTTGTCATTTTTGTCATTTTTGTCATTTTTGTCATTTTTGTCATTTTTGTCATTTTTGTCATTTTTGTCATTTTTGTCATTTTTGTCATTTTTGTCATTTTTGTCATTTTTGTCATTTTTGTCATTTTTGTCATTTTTGTCATTTTTGTCATTTTTGTCATTTTTGTCATTTTTGTCATTTTTGTCATTTTTGTCATTTTTGTCATTTTTGTCATTTTTGTCATTTTTGTCATTTTTGTCATTTTTGTCATTTTTGTCATTTTTGTCATTTTTGTCATTTTTGTCATTTTTGTCATTTTTGTCATATTTGTCATTTTTTTCATTATTGTCACTTTTGTCATTTTTGTCATTTTTGTCATTTTTTTCATTTTTGTCATTTTAGTCATTTTTTTCATTTTTTTCATTTTTGTTTATTTTGCCATTTATTTTATTTTCTTGTATTGAAAGTTTCTTATCCGTTAAGATTTTTTTTCAATTTGAATTATAATGTTAACTTATTTTGCTGTTCAAACATCTGTTTTGGAGGTGGTTTCAACATTTTTCAGATTGGATTGATTTACATTTCTGAAAAATACCTCATCTTTGTTGACTCAGCTGAGGTTTTTTTTTTCAAGGTATCGAATACTCAAAATTTTAACAGCTGCTCACAAGGTCAAATTGTTATGCAATACTAAATATGCCAGAATTTTCGTTTTGATTCGACTATAAATTGGGATTCATTTTTGTTCCAAGTATCATTCAAGTTTCCAAGACTCTCGAAGCAACTACCTCCAAAAATGAAATTCCAACACGCAGTTCTTGCCCTGGCTCTGGTCATGATGGCCGTTCAAGGTTCACTGTCGATGGGTGTTTTGGTAAGTTCAAGAAATCACTCTTTTTACATTGATTAAAAAATTAAGTGAAATTTATGAAAAAAAATCCTAGACCTCATCGTGTGTGAGCTGCATGGAGGAGCTGAAGGGCCAGCTCTGTGAACCGGTCCCCTACGGAAATATGTGGTGGGGTAAGTTCCAGTGCTCTAGCCAGACCGAAATTACCGACTGCATCAGCTGCAAGAAGTTTGGAGCTGACAACAAATGTTACCCGAAGGAGCTATGTGTTGTGATGCACTAAAGGGGACCGAAATGATGTTATTAAATGTTGTGTTTAAGGTTTGAAATGGTTTGCTAAAATGTTTCTGGAAATATACATTATAATGTTTACTTAAGCTTGTAATCCATTGTCTTTAATGGGATTAAGAGATCCGAATGTATTTTTTTCTAGCAATGCGCTCAAAAATTTGTTTGTTTACATTGTAACAGTTTTTACGTGAGTTATGGCTTTCTCAGAGAAGACCAAAAAATACATTTCCCAGCTCTGCTTTATTTGAGTTCAAATTTTTCAAATTATAGCATTTTTTTCAACGCTTGTATCTATGGAAGTATTGAGTATCTAGGCAAGATCTAAATCCATGATTGGATGAAGGATAAAAAATAGATCAAAAATCTGTTTTTAGTTTTCATGTTAGTTAATTATTTAGCTTATCAGTTATGATAGATGGACTTTCCTAAAGCAATCAATTCTTCAATCTCCACACGCTTTATTACCAAAACTAGAGGTGATAGACAATATTCGACAAATGATTTTCAGGACGCAAAAATCTTCCAAAATCAATTTTATAAACATAGGCACCAAAAATGCTGTTTCCTAGTAAATTAATCCACCCTCATCCGAAACTGGTTTTGGCTCACTGAATAAAATTACTATTTTTCTCTAATCTTTTAATTGTTCTGAGCAAAACCTATTGCAATCGAATTTTCTTAATGTCTTTTAATGACTTTACTTTAAAGACAAAGTTCTACAATGGTCCATGACTCTCTGATGAGTGCGGTTTAAAATTGCTCCAATAATAATATGTACATACCTAAATAAATAAAAATATTAAAAAACTTTTTAAAAGGCTCAACAATTTCGAATCGTTGTTAAATTTCATATTTTGGGCTGAATACGAATAATTTTTGAAATTGTACCACATAGTGTCTTAAATTTTCCATACTGAAGCCAGCCAGATTTTTCATTCTGAATCACAACTTTTTCGTACAAATAACGTAAGAATATGATTTTAGTAAGTGATGTTTGAAAACTGAATTGAGAGAGAAGTTTATCCCTATGCAAGGGGCAGACCAATTTGAAGCTTGACGATATACGATACACTATTTTTACAGTCCAAAACTCTGAGATGCATCTCTTTCTGGATCGTAAGAAAAATAGACAGAAATTAATTGTGAATAGTTAAAATTCAACTTATTTTCAATTGCAAAAAAAAATCGATAGCTCTTAGAACAAAATCTGAGTGGCCACAGAACCGGAAAAATCGGGAAAACGGGACCAGAAAACCAGGAATTTATATCCAAAACAGGGAAAAATACAAAAAAAAAATCTGATACTTAATTCTAGTTCCAAGATTCCTCATCATTGGAAATTCAGAATTATAATTGAAATTTTCTTGTCAGAGTTCAATAGATAAAAAATTTGTATGAATACCTAACTACTTTTCAAACGCTTAGCTTTCAACAAAAGTTGTCAGAAAGAGTCAAAAATTCGATTGAACTGATTTCTTATTTGATCTGTGGCAATTCGATGAAAATTTGGAAATAAATAGTGAAAATTTACTCGAAATAGCCATAAGCATTTGAAGGCAACCTGAATTCCAAATGTTTGATGTTAATTGTGTTTTGATAAAGGTATTTAAGAAAAAAAAACTTGGATCTGACTGTTTTGGTAATTTTTTTTTGCCAATTTTACATTTCAAGTAAAAAAAATTTTGTCTCACTACTCAATTATATTACACGTTATTTGATTTTAGCTTAAAAATTTTGTTATTACTTTTCTTAGTATTGTTGATATTCGTTGATAGACAAAAAAGAAAAAAGAGAATATGCCCATAATATTTTTTTCACATAAATCGGTAAAGAACTTGAAGAACAAATGTACAAACTCTCTCTTTATTTTCATGAAGATTTTGATGATTTTTAGTAAATTTCATTCAGCGATAAAACGCATTAATAAAAAAAAACCGATTCAATACACTTGACAGTGGATTGTAGCCTTTCTTACAGAGTGTTAATTATCTTTGGATGCATATGCAAGACACAATATACATGATTCCTAATAAAAACCGGAAATCATATTAAAAAATACTATTCAAAAAAATCATTTTAAAAAACACGCGTTCATTAAGAGTTGTTACAACTGGTAATGAATGTTGTTAAGATCTTACAAAAATCGAAGATGAAATTTTTTAAACTTTTTTTTGATTGGCCTAATAATGCATATATGCAAGGAACGGAATAGTATACCTATCATCCAGTTACCCTGGATATTGAGGGAATTATCTTCAAGCTTAGCACAAGCCAGGTGGGTTCGTCAAAAATCAAGACAACGCGAAGTTTAAAATCGGGATTTTTCAGGACGCCTCTTGATTCATGGAAATAATATGCAGCTCTGCTTAAATTTCATTAATGAAGGTACAATACAGGTGCTGTAAACGCCTCGATTTACAGTACGCAGTTTTTTGGCTAGCCTGCAGTTCATATTGAAAAAAAAAACACCATTTAAATATCAAAAACACCATTTAAATATCATCATCGTTTAAATTTGAGAGGTTTTCATAAAAATCAGGACAAATCAGGACATTTTATGCACCAATTTTCAAAATTCAGGACAACTCGAGAGTTTAAAAAAAATTAGGACGGTCTCTCGAAAATCAGGACAAATCTTGATTAATCTGGACACCTGGCACTGAACAATTGTAATGCACGTCAGAGGTGCAAGGTGACCTGATTTTTCTGGATTTGTTCTGACTTTCGAGAGGTTGTCCATATTTCCAAAAAGTGTGTCCTGTTTTTCGAAAATTTGTCTTCAAAATGTCCTGAATTATCCTGATTTGTCAATTTTGTCAATTTTTTAAATTCTGTCAATTTTGTCAATTTTGTCAATTTTGTCAATTTTGTCAATTTTGTCAATTTTGTCAATTTTGTCAATTTTGTCAATTTTGTCAATTTTGTCAATTTTGTCAATTTTGTCAATTTTGTCAATTTTGTCAATTTTGTCAATTTTGTCAATTTTGTCAATTTTGTCAATTTTGTCAATTTTGTCAATTTTGTCAATTTTGTCAATTTTGTCAATTTTGTCAATTTTGTCAATTTTGTCAATTTTGTCAATTTTGTCAATTTTGTCAATTTTGTCAATTTTGTCAATTTTGTCAATTTTGTCAATTTTGTCAATTTTGTCAATTTTGTCAATTTTGTCAATTTTGTCAATTTTGTCAATTTTGTCAATTTTGTCAATTTTGTCAATTTTGTCAATTTTGTCAATTTTGTCAATTTTGTCAATTTTGTCAATTTTGTCAATTTTGTCAATTTTGTCAATTTTGTCAATTTTGTCAATTTTGTCAATTTTGTCAATTTTGTCAATTTTGTCAATTTTGTCAATTTTGTCAATTTTGTCAATTTTGTCAATTTTGTCAATTTTGTCAATTTTGTCAATTTTGTCAATTTTGTCAATTTTGTCAATTTTGTCAATTTTGTCAATTTTGTCAATTTTGTCAATTTTGTCAATTTTGTCAATTTTGTCAATTTGTCAATTTTGTCATTTTTTTTCAATTTTGTGAATTTTGTCAGATTTGTTAACTTTGTCAGATTTGTTAACTTCGTCAATTTTGTAAATTTTGTCAAATTTGTCAATTTTGTCAATTTTGTCAATTTCATCAAATTTGTCATTTTTGTCAATTTTCTTAATACCAATTTATACTCGACAATATTTAAAATATGTATTTTTGATATTTGTCTTCAACAACTTGTCAGGATACATGCTTCTACTAGTTGAATTGATCCCAGTATGACAATATTTTTTTCCAATAAGATTATATTTTCCCTACTCAGCATGAGATCAGCAACGGTATCGATTATTTTAAAAGGACGTACGGCCAAATTAGAGTGCCTATAAGAAGAGTGACGCCAACTGTCAAAATTGGAATAGCGATGAACTGTCAGTGTCATTCCAAACGAACAAATGACCTGTCAAATTCAGCCTTCTCAGGCTGAATTTGATCAAATTTGACAGGTCATTTGTTCGTTTGGAATGACACTGACAGTTCATCGCTATTCCAATTTTGACAGTTGGCGTCACTCTTCTTATAGGCACTCTAGGCCAAATGTAAACAAATCGAGTTGTCAGCTGAGTGAAAAAGTACCGTTCGAAGACCTACATTACAGCTCAATTTCTTCTTTTGTCTTTCGAAATTTCCAAAAAATCCGAAGGGGGGATGAATAAAGTTTGAAATATTTTATGTAAATAAAAAAAAAAATAAAAAATCCGAAAGATTACAAGATAAAAAGTCAAATTTTGGAAGATTATTTCACCTTTTGACTCTTGATGTTATTGATTTATTCGATGAAAAATTACTTGATTTATAGATTTTGTGCAATTATGTAATATGCAATTTTGTTGCACACAAACTTTCTTGCAATTTATTCCAATTTAACTGTTACTCGCATTATTTTTTTTAATGTCCCCCCTCTCGCGCTGTTCCAACAGGATTTGATTAAATGTTCCGAAATTTCAACACGTTTTTTTCGTTCCGAGCTAACTGCTAGTTTCGCCCTTAGAAAATGTTACGCTAGATTTGTTTACATTCGGCGCGTTCGCCTTTTTCCAAATTTACTACAAAACTAAATGACAGGCTGAAGTAAAAACTGCGATTTTTCACGAAAAAATCCGCCATTTTTTATCTGTAAAATCTCCCCAATGTATAAAAAAAAAAGGAAAACGTAAGGGTTTGGTAGAAAATTAGTTTTGGTTTTGTAGAAAATATGTTCCAAATTCGAAAAGAATCGGTGAAGTAGTTTTCAAATGTCCACGGACTTTAAAAATGTGCTTTCGAGAAAAACGCATTTGAAGTTTCTGCTTTCTCTCTCTTGCAGTATTAGATAAGAGAAGATAAAGGCCTATAATTTCTACAGTTTTGCTTTGATTGACTTGAAAATTTGACACAACATTCTTGAAATGTTTTACAATAAGGAAATAAAAAAAATAAAAAAAATCGATTTTTCGAAAGTTTTAGACCCTACTCCCCTCTTAGTACTGAACTGGAACAAAATATAAAATTCAATAATTTTGTAGGTAGATAACTTTTTTTTCCTTCTACTACTTTCTCTTACTCGTTATGTTGGCATGATGACATCATGAGTGGAAGTGGAGGCTGTATTTTTTACCACTACTCACAGCGAGCGCGCCCATCGTATATGTGACGTCATGTTTAATACGACGTCATACATACAATAATCTTGATAAGTGATTGCTGGATGTGAAGGCAAGCCAAATCGACACGTTTTTGGAATGATCATTTTTTGGTAATAAGTATGAAATTTTTTGTTATCAAACTATTTTGTTTTTTTTTTCTTCCTTTTATACATTGAAGAGGGAAACATTTTTTTTAAGATAAAAATCATTTTGATTGTACACTGGGCACGCAATAACGCGTGCAACAAAGTTTACAAAAAATCACACTAATACAGACAAATACACTGACATCGTCTGAACTCGTCGAGCTGATTCGATAGGTACCTATAAAGGTAAAGCTTAGTTCTTTTAGAAATGGGACAGCTACAAATGAGTGTATCTCGAAAACCACTCGTTTGATCTAAATACTTTCTATGAAGGGAATGAAGCTAATCTTATGATAATTCATGAAAAAATTTTAAAAAAAAATATTATCGTTTTTTGTAAGAAAAATTTCTACTTTATTCTTGGTACCTCCCATCGGCCGGCGCACACTTTTTTCAGCCATGATATTGATCAGTTTTTCAAACTTATTTTTTGTCTAATCTGTATTTTAGGTGGTCGCATCCTCCTTCTTCAATTGGTGCTTCTTTTCGTTCCATTACTACTCTTTTAAAAGAAACTGAGGCCAATTTGGAGAATACAGATGTTTCGAAATTGCCAAAACGTGATTTTTTTTATCCACTTTTAAGCGTTTTCAATAGAAATTCTGCTGGCAAAACCTAACAATAACGAAGTAAAACCATCATGAGATTGAACTTCAAATATAATTGGTTAGTATAGATCTTAGGTTGCGAAGGGTATTTACAAAATATCTCTATTAAGGCTTTTTAAAACAGCGAAAACCGAAATTTTTGTTTTGAAAATTAATGTTTTTTCCACAGGAGCAGAATTTGGGCAAATCATTATATTTAAAAAAAAAAAAAAACAACCAGCAAATACATATTTTAATATGCTAGGGACCTTACCACAAGCAGCCATGATATAGGATTCAAATGCTGGAATTTGTTTGAAAAAAAAGTATTTCTTAAGTTTTCTCGTTCATCAGCAATCATCTGTCCCATAGCCTCGGTGCCGGCTATACAGCTAACGAGCTCTAGACCTAGCAACAAATTGTTGTTTGAGGTTTGAGGCTTATCATCAGGCAACACTGTCAGTTTACCGGAGAAAACAATTTTTTGGAAATTTCAGCGATCTACCCTTAGTTTTTCGCTTATTCAAAATTGAAAATGCTGGTATGAGCCTTGACTTCCCTGATTACTTTTGACCGTAGTTGCCAATCATGTGCTTCACTCTGTCGTGGATGGACTAGGATTGTTCGATCTTCGGGAAAAGATCGATCTCCAAGATCGATTCAGATGAACGGTTCTGGGATCGATCCATCTAAAAAATCGGAGCTTGAAGATCGATCTCCGATTAATCGATCCCTTCCAAATATGCAAAAAAGACACAAAATTTCAAATTTTTATAATCCTTCAGTATATGGAACGAAAAAAAATGTCAACAATTTTATGTGAAGTGAACCGGAATAAGTGTTTTAAAACAACACTAATCGAGATCCAAATATCTCAGAAACGCTTTGATATTTTTAAGTAATGTACTGACAAGAAATATTCTAGAGTTTAAGTAATTTTCGGAAAATCGCTGTTATTTCTTAAGATAAGCAAATTCTACCAAATTTTTCTAGAGTTTAAGTAATTTTCGGAAAATCGCTTTTATTTCTTAAGATAAGCAAATGTTCCCAAATTTTTTTATCGTAATCAATCACAAACCGCTTCCTGCACAAGGTTTGAAAATAATTTGCAAAATTATATTGAAATGAATTTAAAATTTCTAAAATTATTTTTCAACTGATCATGAATGCTAAATGAAATCACCTCAACCAGGAATCGAACTCGAGTTTTCTGATTATCTCTCCGACATCTTACCAATAGGTAAATCGTCAGATGTAAACTAGTCAAGCTCTATAATTCAGTTGACTTCATCAAATTGAATTCGCTGCTTGATTCTACGGTATAAAACGCCCATCGTGCCCCGATTGATGGTGCTTATACTGCCCCTACAGTGACTGATTTTCAGATTTCGGCACAAAAATTTAAAATGCGTTTTTAAACGTTTCTATATACATTTTCGTTGGTGATGGACAAATTAGAGAAACATGAGGTATCAAAGAAGGAAAGAACATAAGCCGTGAATATTATGTATTTTTCGAAAAAGATACAACGGCTCACCGGCTAGACCTGTCCATCACCTACGAAAATGTGATTATTTTCAGATACAAAGATGTTCCAAGCGATTTCATAACATTACTATTGGGTTATATTTACTTTTTTCAAGTTTCATCCAGCTAGGAAATTGACTTTTTTGGTGTCTTAACACCAAACAATGATATAACTCACTTATTAAAGCTGTTTACTACGGTGAAATAAGCGTGCTTCTTAAGGTGGCCATAATGCACTTTTTTACCCTAAATGAGAAAAAAAGATCGAAAGATCGAATCGAAAATAAACCGATCTAATCGATTTTTTCCTGGACAAAGAATCGATCCAAAAAATCGAAAATCGGAGTTGAAAAGATCGATCTTCCAAGGATCGATCCAAGATCGACCAATCCTAGGGTGGACTCTTCTGAGTCCGCCATGTTTTCGATCATCGCGAGGTTTTTCGAGATAAAAAATGCCCTCACTTTACTCGCTGAAGTTTGTTTTGAGAATGAGCTTCGGATCGCAACGGTCGCACAAAGAAGGCCGCCTCGTACAGACGACCACTAACACGTTTACCTACATTCCTCACACTTACACTAATACCGTTGCAAAATCGTCAGTTTGTGAGCTGACAGCTTTTCATTTAATCATACACACAAAACTTTCGGGGCTCCACTTAGCAAAATTTCGCTGTTACTTCCCGTTAGCAAAAATATTTTTTTACTGTTGAGTTAGCAAAAAGCTAAATTTACTTGATTTTAGTAATAAAAAAAGTCATTTTACTTGATTTTAGTAAAACGAAGGTTTTTCAGCCGCTTTGTTCACAGACACCAGCCGCCGCGCCAGTAGGGAGAAAAATAAAAAGCTGTCGCGATTAAGTGCGGTTCCGGATGTTCGTTGCTGATGGTTCTTGTGGTGGCAAACTCCACAACGAAATGGTAGCTGAATCGACACCGGATGCTTACAGGGTAAGGTCTGATCTTAAAGTGTTCAGATTCTATAATTTCTCAATTTCTAATTTTTGTGTTTGTTTTTTTTTTTTTCTACCAGGATAAAACCGCAACATGAAGCGCGCCACAGGCCGGTAATGAAGAAGGACCACAACTGGAAATTCAACAAGCTGCATCCGGCAAACACCCCGGTGCTTTCTTTGACGAAGGTGGCATGGCATTTCGCTCGCCAGTAGGTGCGTTCCCAGAATAGGAAAAATGTGAAAAAAATATAAAAAATGTGAAAAATAAATTATAAGTGAATGAAATTTGTGTATTTTATTCAATATTCAAACATTCCCCTGATTCTCCAGAGAAAAAATAAAGAAACATGAAATTACGGATCCGGGCAATCTTTTTCTCCGGTTTTTGCTAGAAATTTGAGTAAAAACTGCGGCGGCTAACTTTTGTACTCGTTTGCTAAAATTTTAGTTAAAAAATATTGCTAAATTGATTGCTAAGTTTCTAGCTGGTCAAATTTGAGCAAAATTTTGCTAATTTCCGGCCTCGGAAATTTTGTGTGTAGGTAGGGTAAAACTGTACGAGACGCACCAGCTAAGCATAATTGCTATTTACAGCGATACCAATCATTTCAGAACCAAATTGAAAGTTGACGACGATTCAAGGATGAAATTTACGTATTATCGAAAAGAAAAAATATGATAAGAACACGATTTTGACTATATTTTTGTAAAAAACTAAAACAGCCAGAAAACAAACCGCGGGGTAGAACGCCAAAACTAGTGGACAGAACGCACCAAACAGGAAGGGTGGTAAGAAATAGAACAATGATTATACGGAATGTAATTATTGAAACACTAAATGTTTAATTACATGTTCATAGTATTTTTGTAAACTACCATTTTTTGGCTAAAAATCATTTAGCATTGCTAAACTCATCGAAAATTTCGCTTTTCAAAATACACTTTTTTATATCCTTAAAGATAAAACGCCTTCAAGTAGGCAACGAATTTCAATTTTTTGGTCTGATATAGTGATATCGCGGAAAACATGGCGGCCGATGTTTTTTTCGAGTCGAATATTGGTGCACAGTTTTAACTCGAACATGGACAAAATATGTTATAACTATGCATTGTTATCGTAATTTGGGAGTCAGCAAATAGAAAGAAAGGCATTTTGTTTTGATATTCGGGTTTTCTCAAAAGTTAACAGCATTCAAAATTTGAACGTAGAACACGTGGTCTTGTGGGCATTCTGCCCCAATTTTCATATGAATGATTTTCAACAAAAATTTGTAGGAAGTTAATAAAATAAAACAAATTATTTATAGTCTTCCGAAAGTGCACATGAGTGCAAAAACGATAAGCTGTAGTTTGATCATATTGCGCAGGCTGTTTTTCCATAAAACCTTATATGTTACTTATGAAAAATTACAAGTTTCTCGCTGATTCCATTAATTCCTCTGTTTCTAAGAACTAAAGTAGACTTTGTGAACTTTTCATCTTTTGAATGATGAAAAAGCTTGTTTGCTACAATAAAAATGATGAAAAACATCATTCGAAGCCGTAGGTTTGTGTATATTTGAGAAATAATGGCATGGGCCATCTTACCCCGCTGGTGCGTCTTGTACAGTTTTCCCCTACACAACATCGTATGCTATCACGCACACATATGTATTTAACCCATAACTTCACGCTTAACACACGCTTAACCCATAACTTCATTCCGGGGTAAATAAAACTCATTAACAGAAATAGGTTCTTGTTGACACCGAAAACTGATTGGGATTCGGAATATCCCCACTGAATCAAACACACTATGTTCTTTTTCAGTTTAACTCTATTCTATACTAAACGGCCAGTCACCAAACAGGTGAACAAAAACGCGACGAACGTACAAGCGGGTCTGACTCGACTGTCTCTCTATTTATTGCACTGTATACGATTGACCGTCTGTCGATGGCAAGGACGGCACAATAGTTTTCTATTCCGCTTTGCGTTCTCGTGTGGCGCGGCAGCGATATGGAATTTATTTTATTGCGCTAGGGATTGCAGTCTGATTTTTGCATTAACATACCGCCCGCCTTGAAAGTACTTAATTTCAAAAAACCAACGGCAGATACACAAAAACTTCTTAAACGAAGAACAGACCAAGATTTTCTGCTGACAGTTCGATTATAACTTCAGGTACAGTAATCTCGGCAACGATGATGATAATGGATGATTGCAGATGTTCCAGCTCCACGGCCCTGTGAGACAAAACGGATAAATGCCCGTATTGGTTGAAAAGCATAAAGTATACTTAACTAGGGGAAGTGGTGGGATGACAGGGCCGACCCGTCCGATCGCAACCGCGTCATCCCTGATTGCCTTATTGCCGGAACTCAGCTCAGACTTGCTGTGTCTGGTTGCACCATTGCAACATAAACGATGACGAGACAGACTGCTTTGGATAGCATTGGACATCATGGGACTGGATTCTACAGGCCTTCACGGGACAAACTGGATTTTACAGGACTTCACTGGATATCTCTCGGCTGTACGGGACTTAACTTGACTCTACAGGACTTAACAGGACTACACTCGACAGTAATGAACTTCAGTGGACTTAATCATTTTCATTATTTGCTGGTTGACAACAGTGCTTCTGATGATTTCAAGTTGAATTTCATCAACGCGAATACATCGGCTGTTGTCAAATCGTCCATATCTTGAGGTAACTTTTCCGCATTGCTGACGCAATTCGCGAGTGGTGAATCGTCAGCAAGCGTGTAAATTTGGACGACATCGCTGCTCTCGGATGCAATTGTTTCCTGCTTTTAGACTGCATCGTCGGTGGTTGGTTGTATGATGTGTTGCCATTGCACTTAATGTCGATGAACGATAACTATGCATCTGCCGAGGAATAGTACCAGTAATAATCCAACCAAATACCGAATTTTGTAAATTGGGTCCAGCACTCGATATTTTGAAACGTCCATCGACAAGCAGGTCAAAGAAAAATTCGGCGCCGATGATGATATCGATTTGACCCGGTTCGAAAAATGTAGGATCAGCCAGCATGACGTTTTTAGGCAAATTCCACGTTTTCATATTCAATTGGTAAGCGGGAAGTGTGGTTGTTAGCTTCGGAAGTACATTAAAGTTCATGGTGGCACAAAACGAAGAAATTGACGAGCAGCGTGGAAAGACTGAAGTCACCACTTGTTTACGTGAAACAGTCCTACTGCCACCAATGCCCTGAACGGTGAGTGAATCTGGGGAACTTTTCAGTTGTAAACGCTGACAAAAACTCTTCGACATGAAACAAAATTGTGAGCATGAATCCAGCAATGCTCGGGCAAACTGCGTATTCCCGTGATCATCCTGGACACATACAATTGCTGTCGACAGTAAAACTTGACGCGTCCGATTGTTGGATTGTGTGGGAAGTGCTATGGTGCGCTGGATTCCAGAAAGGTCTGTGGTGTGGTCGGGTAAGGTGTTGTGCGATTGTATTACAGGAAACGATGTCGAAGCTTGAGGGCTAGGAGGGTGACTGGTGGGTTGATTTGTTGTCGGTTGGGGTGATGGAATATTTTGTTGGGATTGAGGTAGTGGAGTTTGAAAACTTGATGGTTCAGGCCTATTTTGAAATTGCGAGACGGAGGATTGAGAGTCTGTGTGCAGCAGGGAATGATGACGCGAACCGCAGTGATGACAGGAACCTCTGGTGCATACTCGAGCCATGTGACCGGGCGACAGGCAGTTCAAACACAATCTGGCTTTAAAAACTAAATGAGTTCGTTCTTCAACTTTCAGCTTCAAAAACGTCGAACACTGGAACGCTGAATGGAACACTTCCTCACAAAAAGGACACTTACTGGACAACTGAATGGATGAGTGACTGACTCCAAATCGATTTTTCGGGTGTTCAACAACACAGGGATTTCGGTAGGAAATGGTTTGTAAAACTCCACAATGATCTCGTAGAAAGGAAATCAAATCTGAGAATTTTGGCACTTCTCGTGAATTGTGGAACGTTTCCCACTGCCTTAAAGTTGTTGGATCAAGGCGAGCACAGACCATGTGCACCAACAACGTACTCCAACCTTCGATTTTCTCCCCAATTTTCTCCAGCATTTGAATATTCTTCTCGAAGCCACTGACTAAGTTATTAAGATCTTCGTAGCTTTCGACTTCAATTGCCTCTACCTCAAACAAAGTATCGAGGTAGGTTTTGACTATCAGCTTTTTATTTTCGTATCGCAATTTCAAAGCTGACCAGGCGATATCGTAGTTGGCTGCATTCATGTCCACTGAGATTATAGCTTGAAGGGCTTCCCCAGATAAAGCAGAGCGAAGGTAAGAAAATTTGTCCATTTCCGTCAGTTGATTGCTGAAGTGGATGAGGCTGAGAAACGAGTCCCGGAAAGACACCCAGTTGTGGAGGTTCCCATCAAAAGTTGGTAGTTGTATCTCTGGCAATTTCACTCTAGCTAAAGATGCGTTGGAAGTCGGTTCGATTCTAGCAATTTCCGTTGGAAGCATCGTGGACTGAAGACACAACAGTTCTCCTTTTAAATTGCAATAGTCGTTCTCTTTCTCCATAGCGATACTTGCGTTTTCTTCTTCTCTTGCGTTCCTCAATATCGTTTCCTGCTCTGGATCATCTTCTGCGCCGGTCACATGGTCGGTTAACATTTCTATTTCTGTACGCACTAGTTGGAATTCTTTGTAGGCACTGTTTAAACGTTCTAACCGAACACTGATATGCTCACGAGAAAAAGTACTGTTTTTTGCACTGTTGATGAAATGTCGCACTGAATCAAAAACACGGCATAAGTTGCTTTCATTTTTATAGAGTTCACGCAGTTCACGTGGCATGATTGCACTGAAGTTTTGGTTTAGACTGTAGAATTCCAACTAGGCTACTTAACACTTCACTTTGACAGACCGAATCTACTCAACGTCTCGCAATTTTTGAAAGAAGATAGCTGACACAGGCCTAAACTCGAAAACTCAACACTTTGATGCTATCTCGCTGATTTGTAAAAAATTCAACTATTCAAAAAATCTACTGTCCCAAATTATTCTTAGGGTAGTTTGTTGTAGGCTCAACCAGTCACCCTATCATTTGCCAGAAGCATGCTATGCAATATTGATTCCAATTTCTCTCTAATTACCCACAGACCTAACACCATGCATGATTTTAGAAAATTGTACTTATCCGAGTATCCTCAGCCGATCCAAAGCAGCAGTAATTGATCAATCAGGATCAGTTAGTCGTGAACAGCAACAACATTAGCAGCAGCAAAGTAACCGGTGGTAGAACAGCAGCAACACATCAGCGCACAGAGTAAATCAATTGAGTCGCGCTTCACAATTACGGCCAGTTTTTGGCGGAATTTCATAAGACAACCGCGACAGACAATGGGGACTTGCAAGCATTCAATCTAGGATTGGTCGATCTTGGATCGATCCTTGGAAGATCGATCTTTTCAACTCCGATTTTCGATTTTTTGGATCGATTCTTTGGCCAGGAAAAAATCGATTAGATCGATTTATTTTCGATCCGATCTTTCGATCTTTTTTTCTCATTTAGGGAAAATAAGATAATGATGGTCACCTTAAGGAGGACGCTTATTTAACCATAGGAAACAGCAATAATATGTGAGTTACATCATTGATATAAACGTTTAAAAATGCATTTTAAATTTTTGTGCCGAAATCTGAAAACCAGTCACTGTAGGGGCAGTATAAGCACCATCAATTGGACACGATGAGCGTTTTCTGTCGTAGAATCTAGCAGCGAATATAATTTGATGAAGTCAACTGAATTATAAAGCTACAGCTTGACTAGTTTAAATCTGACGATTTACCTGTTGGTAAGGTGTCAGAGAGAAAATCAGAAAACTAGAGTTCGATTACTGGTCAAGCCGTTTTTTTTTTTCATTTAGCATTCATGATCAGTTGAAAAATAATTTTAATTTTTTTTTATTTATTTCAATTGAATTTTGAAAATTATTTTCAAACCTTGTGAATTGGGTGAAAGGTGTTTGTGAATGTTTAAGAATAAAAAATTTGCTAGAATTTGCTAATCTTAAGAAATAATAGGAATTTTCCAAAAATTCCTTTGTTAAAAAAAATATTTTTTTTTATTTTTTCCGCATATTTTTTTCGAAATCTCACATTTATTCAAAAATCTAAATAAAAATACCTTGAAATAATTTCTTTTAATTTATAAAATATTTCTTGTCAGTACATGACATAATGTATCAAAGCGTTTCCGAGATATTTAGATTTTGATTATTTAGTGTTGTTTTAAAGTACCAACTTTGGTTCACCTTACAAAATAGCGCTTAATTTTTTTTTCTTTCCATATGAGGCCCTTGGAGCCAAAGGGGTATAAGTGCATAACAGCTAATTTCGAGAAAACACGCTTTTAAGTTGTTGTGTTTGGTCATTTTCCATATATTTTCCAATTTTTTTTTATTTTTCTATCAAACGTAAAAGTACTTCAATAAAATTCTAAAAATCTCAAAAAATCACCAAATGTAGTTTTTAATATGAAAAATCGTTTGGCATTATTAACTCAAAATCGATCATTTTGTCACTTATACCCCTTTGGTTCTGAGGGCCTCATATGTAGAAGGACTATACAAATTTGAAATTTTGTGTCTTTTTTGCAAATTTTTGAAAAAAAAGGAGTTCCTTCTTGTAACAAATAGAAAAGATCGATTAATCGGAGATCGATCTTTAAGCTCCGATTTTTTAGATGGATCGATCCCAGAACCGTTCATCTGAATCGATCTTGGAGATCGATCTTTTCCCGAAGATCGAACAATACTAATTCAATCACTTATTGGTTTGGCGCTTTTCTCAAGCAGCACAAGTCGCGTCACAGTTCAACGACCGCTTGGTTTCTTCGTTTTTTGTTCAGCACTATCACAGATCACAGGTTATCGGACAACTAGCGAGTTTCCGACATCCGGCTTATCGAAGGACCATATGTTGACACCGAAAACTGATTGGGATTCGGAATGTCCCCACTGAATCAAACACACTATGTTCTTTTTCAGTTTAACTCTATTCTATACTAAACGGCCAGTCACCAAACAGGTGAACAAAAACGCGACGAACGTACAAGCGGGTCTGACTCGACTGTCTCTCTATTTATTGCACTGTATACGATTGACCGTCTGTCGATGGCAAGGACGGCACAATAGTTTTCTATTCCGCTTTGCGTTCTCGTGTGGCGCGGCAGCGATATGGAATTTATTTTTATTGCGCTAGGGATTGCAGTCTGATTTTTGCATTAACAGTTCTCTTTCATTAACTATTCATTGTGTTATTAGTCTTAAATTTTATCATACTACCCACTGCCTCAATACACACTCCAAAGCTTGATTTGAATTTGGTGACATTTTTGACTGTGTTTGCAGACTTTTTCACCACTTACTAACAGTAATTTTTTGAATGATCAACGGTTTTGTCAGCTATGAATATGATATTGATGAATTTTAAAGGAAACTGTGCAAAATTATTTTTTCCTTTTTCTTTTGGGTCGTGAATATTTCAAAATTTTGGAAAAAATAGGTGGGATAGTACTTTTTACAGGCAGCAAAATGCTGTCCAAATTTTGAATGTCCGATTACTTGTAAACGAGCTAGTAGCAAAAGAAAGTGTCCCATTTCTAAAAGAACTAAGCTTTATATCTAAGACCACTAATTAATGATCTCCCAAATCGACCGATAACTATACCTTTCTGAAAGAAAGGCAAAAAGATATTGAAAATTAGCAAGAACAAATTTGGGCAGAAGCTATTTCATCACATGTCGTAAATTTGTTCCTCATGGATTGAATTTTTACATATTTTACCGACAAAGCCGATAAATTGAATTAACATTCTTGTTAAATTTTCAAATGAATTTATGGGGAATTTTGTAGTCAAACTTATGAAACTTTTTGCAATATTTCCAATAAGTTGGTTCTAGTTTTTCAACTGTGAATTTTTATGTTCTGCAAACCTTGGAAGCCTATGAATCTAGATTTTGAATAAGATAAACTTAGCTGCTTCTTTTTATTCGTTCTAGGACCCAATTTTTAAATTGACGGGGACAAAATATGTAGAGCTTGTTATTTTAAACTTTAATTGTGCTTGAAAATGCGTCAACAGATTTCATATTTTTATTGTTTCATTTCATAGTTTGAATATTAAAAAAATCTCATCTCTTACTTTGATCACTGGCACTCTGGTAATAAAATTGAATATTTTCTGCTTTATAAAACTCAATTCAATCAAGTGTTTCTATGAAATTTTCTCAAGTTCAAAATAGATATTTTTCTCTTAAAAAAAATATAAATTTAAAATCATGCTAAAAATTCTTTCAAATTTGAGATAAAACAGAGAAATTTTTCAACCAGCCCTTCAATTGAAAATGAAGAAAGGAAATGTAAATTAATAATAAACAATTTTCATTATTCTGCTCAACAATTTTTAATCATAGTTGAATTCTAACCTGAGCTGAAATTTGTTTAAGAATGAGGATTTTATTTATTTTTAAAACCTGGTGTTATATTTGATGTATTCTTTTTCTTTGAACTGATTCTTATGTCCATAGCTATAATTTCTTATTTTATTCCAAATTTTAATTCGTATTCGTTTTCAGTATTTCGACAATGTTGACTAAAATTATCTATTTCAGATTACGAATCATCATTTTGAATTATTTAATAATGACTTACCGGATATAACAGCGTTGATTTGAAACTTTGAGTCTGATTTATTTTAAATCGTATCAGTATGACTATTTTATTGAGTGAAGGATGATTTTTCTGGGTAAATAAATAAGAATCGAGTTCGTTCAAATGTCAATGATATGAGTGTAAATGAACAACAATATCAATAAAATAATACTTAAACTACTAAAAACTTTACTATTAGTCAATCAAAGTCTGAAAAAGACTGACCGGGAAAACCGGGAAGAAATCAGGATTTTAAAAATGGGAAAGTAGTGATCAGTTGTGGTTTTAATCTGAATTTACGCCAGACTTTTAATGCACAACAATATTAGAGGACTTTAGACACTCTAGAATTTTTTTTTAACCCAAATTATATAACCGAACAAACTGGATTAAATTTGGAAATGTTAGAACTCATCAAAGTTGATATAATACTTATGCAAATATTCTCAAAGAAAACTCATCTGAAATGAAATATTTTTCTATCCGCTCGTTATTTAAAAACTCACATATTTGCAGATAGCAAAATCAGTGTTTCATCTTTTAATAGAAGATAATATAGCTTGAATTCTAGAAGATTGGATAAAAATACACTATTCAAAAAGCTGTCGACATTTGATCGTTTTTTTTAGATTAAATTTTGGGGTTCCGGGAGGACCATTAATTTGATAAAGATTGCTTGTTCTGTAGATGATTTTCAAAATCGCCTTATTTGAATTTTTATTTTTGGAGATATAAGTCAATTTAGATCTTCTAAACTGTTGAGAAAAAAATTTAAAGTATTGTTTAGAAAAAAATAAGCTGGCAAGTCTTATTGAGGTCAATGTTCTTCCTCTTGACGGGTTGTTTTTTCTGAACACATCTGGATATGGCTGAAGGTTTCCAACATTTATTTTTTCAGGTTTCGAGCCAGACGGTGTCAATATTTGAACTAAAGTTGTCGGGACTTGAAGCTAAATATTGCCAGGCAATTCGAAGTCCAACTGGCAGGCAACAAATCTGTATCGAACCTCAGGGCATTAAATCTGTTATTTGTTTTCAAATTATTTACTTCCAAAAAAATGGCACATTTCAGCGTTTTGTTTTTACACAAGGAATATTGCAGCTGACTTAATAACAAACAATCGAAAGAACACTTGAGAATTTTTTTATACAGATAACAGATGAAGCACAACTGAAAACTTGCCACAAAACGACTTGTTGCTAACATTTTGAATTTTCCTGGTATCCTCAAAATTTTCAATTCAATAGATGATAGGGCAAAGATTTTTCCTTTATTTTTTCTGATTTTTAAACCTTTTATGTTTGTTTAAATTTTCGTTTCAAATGTTGAGAATAATATAACTGAAAAGATTTAAAGTTATTATTCGTTTTCTAGATTTAAAAAATATTTATCGGCCTTTCAATCTTTTGGGCAGATATTATCGTTTTATCTTCCGACATTTCGGTGATTCATTTCACATTTATCAAAGATTTTATGAAGGTTTGCATTTTTTCAATGTATGATACAATTGTTGGAGTAGATATGAAAATTGAATTAACCTACAAAACGGTCTTTTTTTGTCTCATTTGAATATTTTTTTATGTTACGAAACTGCCATTTTTTGGTGAAAAACATCGACTAATACACTAAAAACCTGTATGGAATACTTAACAAAGGTGAAATAAACCACCGAAACATCGAAAGTTTGAACAAAAATTGTTTTCACTGCCCGATAGATTGAAAAAGCTGATAAGATTAGAATTTCAATAAAAAATTTCGCCGTTGAAAGTATAAAAGAGTTATCAATATGAGGAACTGAAAATCTTTTACTTAAAAGAGATCAAAATCAGTAAGAAAGATTCAAAGCCAAGTGTGAAATTTGGATTCCTTTTTTTTCAATAGATCTCATTAGAAAATTTTAACAATAAGACATGTTTCAGTCCAACACATCTGTCTTTAAAATTCTTCCCTGGTTCGCTGCTTTCTTCACAATTGTTTGCGTTTCTGAATAAAATACCTCCAAATGTATTTATGAGTATTGATTTAGCTGAAAAATTTCTCAAAAAGGTTTGCAGTCTATGCAGTTTGACCATTTTTTTTTTGTTATCATTTCATTATAAATTGGAAATGGCCTCGGTTTGGATCATCATTCAAGATTCCAAGACTCTCGAAGCTAGATCTTCCAAAAATGAAATTCCAACATGCAGCTCTGGCTCTGGCCCTGGTCATGATGGCCATCGTCCAAGGTTCGATGGCGTTTCGTACAGGGGTAAGTCCACAAATTAGCTCTTTTTTCTTTGATTAGTAACTTATTGAATTTTACAGGGAAAATCATTCATGGACCAGATCATGTGGGACCAAGGAAAGTGAAGTCAAGTGTTCAAGGATTGAAATGGTTTGATTAAATGTTACTGGAATTATAAGCAATGACGTTTTATTAAGATTAAAGTTTAACTGGCTTATACTTTATTTACAAATCCGAAATTTCTTTCTAAGAATCTCAAAATTTAAATTCGAATAAGACTTGTTAGTGGCGGCAAATTAGACTTAAAACTATCGGTTGAAATTTTGGATTCCTTATGCCAATTTAAACAACAACTTTTGAACGCATATATTTTCTATCCAGATTTCTCACATCTTGAAAAACTAAATCGAACTTACAGTTTTTGTTTTAAGTTTCTCAAAACAGCAATGCAAAGATAAAACTGTCAATCATTGCATAAAAATTCAGATAAATTTATATTTTCAATAAAATTATGGATAGCGCACATTACTTGAAAAAGATTTGTTTGAACTTTTCAGGCTTTTTTTCAAAAGCGACTATTAAAAAAAGTTTTTTTACCCTTTCCTAAACACCGTTCAATTAAATTGTTCATCTTTTGGAGATTCCTCTCTCAGTTGCTTGGAATTTGTTGGAAAATTTAAAATATTTGAAATATGGAAAGTGAAATAACAAATCTGCCATTCAACAATTGTGATATCCCCAAGAAAATGCGTATTGAAAATTTTTCAATTTTTTTTTTATTTTTCTGCATAAATACGATAGAAATTTCGCAGTGCTTTCTACAGGGGAAAAAGCCCTAATTTCGCCCGGATTTAATCACTTTTTTTAACTTAAACAAACAAACAAACAAAAAAACAAATTGCGATGATTTTTTTTTTATTTGTGCGTCTGAAACGACATTGTTTGAGCCATTTTTATAAATATAATCATGTAAACTTTTTTGAAAGCCTCAGATGTGATGTAAAAGGTGCTGATGAAGAATTTTTTTTTCAAATTTTTTTCTTGGTTTGTGTTTCCTGGTTGTGGTCCACAAATTCCTGGGCTTGGGCAAAATTTGCCCGGTAATTGCCAAGATTTTTGGTCGACATTTTGGAATCGAATGCACAGGTTTTTCAAGGTTTTAAGATAAAATAGTCCGGATTTTTCCGGCCCGGGTACTTGCTGAAAAATTCTGACTAACTAACCCATGGTATATTAACTGATTATTTTCCATTTCTTAAGAAAATAAGAAATTTGAAAAAAGGACAATAAAATTGCAAAAATCTTTTTTTTTTGGCACAGAAACTTACTTATTTTTGTAAAAGTAAAACAAAATTGTCCATGAATATAAACAAAAAAAAATTGTTTGAGTTTAGTTTTCATAATAAAATGTTTTTGAAAATCGATAATTGCGTTGGTTGACGGCTTCAAATTTCACCAATCAATTTCATCGAAATGCTGAAAATAAATTTAAAATTAACATAATTAATCGTCTATAAATGAGAATTGTCATGTTGAAATTGAACATTTCTCAACTAACAAATATGATTAAGAAATGTCAAAATGGTCAAAATTGTCAAAATTGTCAAAATTGTCAAAATTGTCAAAATTGTCAAAATTGTCAAAATTGTCAAAATTGTCAAAATTGTCAAAATTGTCAAAATTGTCAAAATTGTCAAAATTGTCAAAATTGTCAAAATTGTCAAAATTGTCAAAATTGTCAAAATTGTCAAAATTGTCAAAATTGTCAAAATTGTCAAAATTGTCAAAATTGTCAAAATTGTCAAAATTGTCAAAATTGTCAAAATTGTCAAAATTGTCAAAATTGTCAAAATTGTCGAAATTGTCAAAATTGTCAAAATTGTCAAAATTGTGAAAATTGTGAAAATTGTCAAAATTGTCAAAATTGTCAAAATTGTCAAAATTGTCAAAATTGTCAAAATTGTCAAAATTGTCAAAATTGTCAAAATTGTCAAAATTGTCAAAATTGTCAAAATTGTCAAAATTGTCAAAATTGTCAAAATTGTCAAAATTGTCAAAATTGTCAAAATTGTCAAAATTGTCAAAATTGTCAAAATTGTCAAAATTGTCAAAATTGTCAAAATTGTCAAAATTGTCAAAATTGTCAAAATTGTCAAAATTGTCAAAATTGTCAAAATTGTCAAAATTGTCAAAATTGTCAAAATTGTCAAAATTGTCAAAATTGTCAAAATTGTCAAAATTGTCAAAATTGTCAAAATTGTCAAAATTGTCAAATTGTCAAAATTGTCAAAATTGTCAAAACTGTCAAAATTGTCAAAATTGTCAAAATTGTCAAAATTGTCAAAATTGTCAAAATTGTCAAAATTGTCAAAATTGTCAAAATTGTCAAAATTGTCAAAATTGTCAAAATTGTCAACATTGTCAAAATTGTCAAAATTGTCAAAATTGTCAAAATTGTCAAAATTGTCAAAATTGTCAAAATTGTCAAAATTGTCAAAATTGTCAAAATTGTCAAAATTGTCAAAATTGTCAAAATTGTCAAAATTGTCAAAATTGTCAAATTGTCAAAATTGTCAAAATTGTCAAAACTGTCAAAATTGTCAAAATTGTCAAAATTGTCAAAATTGTCAAAATTGTCAAAATTGTCAAAATTGTCAAAATTGTCAAAATTGTCAAAATTGTCAAAATTGTCAAAATTGTCAAAATTGTCAAAATTGTCAAAATTGTCAAAATTGTCAAAATTGTCAAAATTGTCAAAATTGTCAAAATTGTCAAAATTGTCAAAATTGTCAAAATTGTCAAAATTGTCAAAATTGTCAAAATTGTCAAAATTGTCAAAATTGTCAAAATTGTCAAAATTGTCAAAATTGTCAAAATTGTCAAAATTGTCAAAATTGTCAAAATTGTCAAAATTGTCAAAATTGTCAAAATTGTCAAAATTGTCAAAATTGTCAAAATTGTCAAAATTGTCAAAATTGTCAAAATTGTCAAAATTGTCAAAATTGTCAAAATTGTCAAAATTGTCAAAATTGTCAAAATTGTCAAAATTGTCAAAATTGTCAAAATTGTCAAAATTGTCAAAATTGTCAAAATTGTCAAAATTGTCAAAATTGTCAAAATTGTCAAAATTGTCAAAATTGTCAAAATAAACTTACATATTTTCAATTTTCTTTGCTTTGTCGTCTCTTTAATGAGCTCAGCTGTTTCTAATCTTTTGCCAAAAAACAGATAAAATATTTCAAACGAAAATGCCCTGTTCCAATAAAAAAAAAAATTTAAAACAAATGATAGATTTTATCCTCGAGACGGCTCAAGGGAATCGATTCAGCTAGATTTGTGCCAGTTGAAATGCGAAAGACCGGCAATATTTTGTCTGAAACCTGGACAAATAAAGTCCAAATATTGACACCATCTGTTTCGATAAAACCAGAGAACGAAATTGAAAATAAAAAAAAATGCTTTTTCGACCACATCCAGATGTGTTCCAAAAACAAACCCTGATAGGAGGGCCACCTTTTTTTGGGTAGACTTTTAGGGGTTTTGTTATAGGCAAACCAAATTTGTGGACGGCATCACATCTCAGGTCTATTAAATTGGATAATAAATGTATTCTATTCGTCGACGTCTTTTGATGTGATTTCTTCCTCTCTATTTTCTATTTTCATATAAGGGTTATATATGACTGAATAAACAGGGAAGAAGGTGTCTAAATGGATGCGTGTGAATTTTACTACCAGGGAAAAGATCTTTAACAGTTTATGGTTGAGCCACATTTTTATGTTTCCTCCTCATATTTTCAACTTAAAATGAATTTTAACGATTTTTTTTTCATTCTGACTTTCGAATTTTGTTCTGATTATTCCTTATTTTGCCAAATTTTATTATTTCATATCCCAAAAAAACAACCTTTCCAACAAATCGAAGGTCTGGCGCCAAAGATCTGACTCCTACTTTCTGAATCAAATCCCTTCTTCCATTTTTTTCCCCGAGTCAAAGCTCGAGAGTCACAAATCTTCGAGCGGCGAAGAAAACACTCATTTCATTCATTTATTGCGTTTCGCACCATCAACCATTTGCAGAGCCGGGATTCACAACAGACGATAAACAAAATAAAAGTATGCGACTGACAGACAGCCAGGCACACACTCTCATATGCCAGGAGGAGTTCGGGGAAAATCCGGAAAACGGTCGTAAAAAGTTGCCCATTCACTCGGTCGAGGTGCCCTTTCTTGGGATTTTTTTTCTGTTTTTTTTTTCTTCACTTTTTGAGGGTAAGCTTTTTTCCCTGCTTTCGTCTTCCGGTTTTCTTGATTCTTATCTGCTTGATTTGTGGGGATTTGTCCGCTTTTGAGAGGGGAAGGTCCACTTTCCCATGCGGAAGTGGATGACAATTTTTTTTTTTACCCTCAGGAAGCATTTTTTTTTAAATTTTCTTATTTCGTACACCAAGGTTAGAATAACTTTTTATCATGTTTAGGAGTTTTCTAGAAGTCGGGTTTATTCTCGATAAGCCTAGCTCGTCAAGCGGAAGGATTTGTGTTGTCTCAAAAATAAATATAATTCATTTGGGATGAATTTCGAAAGCGATTATAATTTTTTTGCATTCAAGTTTTTTTATATTTTTTTTTTAATCTGTCGTTCTAAGGGAGTTTGACATGGTTTTCTCAACAACCATTCGAATGGTGTCTTAATAAGATTAAATCGATTTTTCTCCAAAATTTTTCTTATGAAGCTAATTTTTACTTCTTTCATCTTTTTTCAGGTAAGTTGAACCTCGCAATCATAAACTGGCCTCCAATGTGGTAAGCTTTCATAAAATTGTTATTCCAGCCAGTTTATTTTTCAAGTCTCCACCAATGCAAGCCCTTCAAAGTTGCTTTTCCCGGGTCGTTGAGTAATGAAGCAATTAGAAGTAAGACTTCAACAAAGTAAAGCGGAAAAACAGCAGCAAGTACGACTGGAAGAAGACACATTTATGATGATCAATTTTCGTACCAATAAAGTTGTTTACAACAACTCGAGTCCTGGAACCGGGGACAGAACCTTTCCCTCAGCCCAACACTCTGGTAATGGTTGTAGTTTTTCTCCTGATTGCTTGCTTACTCTAATCGAGGAAGTATCTTTCTTCTGTAAGTAGAGGGAGTGTAATTCCTTTTGAGTGGGTGGGAAAACGACATTTCTCGACAGTCAACTGCTAGGAAAAGTGGGTGGCAAACTGGATGCTGAAGTTTGCGATAAGAAACACTCGTTGCAGTTGGACGATTGCAGTAATGTTTAAAATTTGCAACGATGTCTCATTTGTTCTGATTATGACTTCAGATGATTATTTTTTTTCAATTCACAGTTTTTATGAGTCAAATATTCACTGATTCTTACAAAATATTTGTAAGAGATTTCACAAGGACTATAGGTAAATTAGGTAAATTTTTAAACAAGGTCAAATGAAACTACTATTAGAAATCCAGCACATAATTTAGCTTGATAAGCTTTATTTTTTTAGAAGCTGAGAGTCAAAGACCGAATCAGTGAGACATTTCCTCGATCAATAGATCGTTTTCACTCATACATACAAACTTCAATTAGTGGAATTCCAGGCAATGATTAGGCAAAAAAAAATTGTTAATATTTTTTTCAATGCTCAATAGAAAATGTACGTTGTTTAGAGTAGATTATAATTTAATATTTTTTGCCATATTTTCCTGCAATCAACGGTATTTTTGTGATTTTTTATAAGACAGTGTGTTTGAAAAATCCGAAGAAGAATTCATCAGTTCAATTTCTAACCATTCACTAGTAGACTGTCGAAACTAATAAGAACGTCTCAGAATCGAAAAAGAAAAAATCAGTCATTGCGACTAAATAAACGAGTGGATGGAATCCATGAGCTGTCGCAATTTTTTTGTTTTGATAACTGCAGTTTTTTCATAAGGCTGGAAAATTTTCAAAAATTGCTCACTGTTTTTTTTTTAAGATGAAACCAAAACATCGATCTTCTAACGATTTGCTTTATTTTCGCTATGAAAGCCTGATTTGCATGTAATAATTTATTGAAACACACAATTCCATCATCTCAAGATTACTTCACATGCAAAAAACATATTTTTCCATTCTTTATCTATAACTTAAGGCCATCCTGCATTTTTGTGTCCACATAGCTTAGCAAAAAAATGTCTGAAATTTTCTGCTCCTAATGAAACCTAGAGTAAAAATCAAAAATTGCAATTTCCTTAGCATAACGTTGCAGTCTTGTAAGGCAAAGCTGGTGTTAACCTTTTTTTTTCGAATATGCTTTAAAGAAGCTTGTGGTATTAGTTTTTTACCGAATAAAAATTTGTGAAATTTCTTTTGTTTCAGAAAACATCTATTTGGCTGAACCATGAATTTTACCAATGTACTGATGTAAAATTTACAGAATTTAACACTTGTTGAACGAAATTGTTTTAAAAAAATTCGTCTCTTTCATTAAGAATTTGTTTGAACTAAATTATTGATTTTAACTTGAAACTTAGCATTACAAACTGCAATTTCATTAATGTTATATAATACACCGAGAAAATATAGAATTTTGTGCAGATTTTAAGGTGAATATCAGGGTTTTTAACAGAAAATATTTTTCATGAAGAATCAATTCCATAACAAAAATCCTGTGGATGAGTTTTTTTTTCAATATTATTTGGGATATTTTGCATAAAACAAAACATATAAAATTAACCCAAATTCTTCTTTATATCTGTGATTTTCAGCTGAATTGTGTGTACAAACAAATTCCAAATAAAAAATTATAAATCTAGTAATAGACAAGAAAATTTTGAAGTTAATGTTCTCTTGAATTCCTCTACAATTTTATGTTGATTGAAAAACCCATTAACAATTTTAATCTTTTCCTGAATTTTAAATCTGAATTCTAAACCTGAATTCAAAAATTGAACTTTGAATCTGTTTCTGAATTTCTTTGTGATTTCTGAAATGAATAATAAGAACGATTTTTAAATCTTAATTCCAGATCAAAATTTTATGAGCCAAATTTTTGAACCATCATTCATGAATCTATTATTTAAATTCTGTATCGGTGGTTTAATCTTATTACATATTTTCAATTATTTATTTCTAATCTGTGTTGTGAATCTGAATTGAAATGTGAATTTCAAATGATGAATCTGAATCTGAGTTTTCAATTCTAGATCATCACTTAGAAGCTCAATGTGTTTAAAGTTTGTGTTAGAATGAAAATTGAGAACTTCGAATTTGAATATAAAGCAACATTCTTCTTTTTTTCATTCTCGGAAAACTATTACCAAAATATTGAAAATGCAAATGATTTTCCAAAAACATGATTCAAATTTGATATGAAATGCAAAACCGAATTTTAAGCGGGATTTCAAAGCAGTAAATATTTAATTCCTAATTTTTAATAATTATTTAAACTAAAAATCAAGAATCCTAAACTTCAGAATCAGAATCAGAAATACGAAAATATGTTGAAATACACTACAACCTCAAAAAGGGGTTTAATTTAATGATTAATATTCAGACCTGTGATAAGGTTGCCAGATTGCTCAATAAATAGTATAAATATTCCCCAATATTAAATATCAATTTTGGAGAAACTCGGTCACCCGGTTGCCCGGATTTCATAGGAAAACCCGTATTTTGCCGGGTCTGTTCTTATTCTCATTTTGAAACCAAACTTTAAAAAACAAATTTTATTGTAAATTATTTTTTACTTATGTGTCCGACATTCCTGAAGCAAATTTAAAAAAAAATCATGAAATGTTTTTTAAAGTTTTCCTTGATTTTGGATGAGCAATTCCTAGGTTCCAATCAAAATTGGCCGGTATTGCCTGGATTTTGCTCGACAATTTTGAAATCAAATACCCGGTTCTGCCAGGTTTTTATCTAAAACAACTCGGATTTTTCTGGCCCGGATACGTGCTGAAAAAAATCTAACAACCTTATTCTTTGAACAAGTGAGAAAATTTTTAAAAACTGTGACAGAATTTTTTAACTTGGGATGGGTTTTTGAATTTTTGGCATTAGTTTTTAGTCTAGATTGTTACTCTTGAATATCTTTGCTCTTTGATCATAATTTTACTATGGATTTGAAATTTTGAGTGTAGCTTTGCTTGCTTTTTGGACCCTCATGGGGATGGGGGGGGGGGGGGGAATTAAGCCCCAAACCCCCCTCCTCCCGGCCATGGCCATGGCATTAAGGCTGTACTCGTCTCTCAATTAAAAGCAATCCTCTTGTTATCTATAATTCCGGGTAATTTCCTCGTTTGATATTCACGTCAATATGCATTGGCGGTCCTTCCAACTCGCCATCCAATTTCAAGCTGTCCTATCAACTCGCTTGAAATTGTAATCAAAACGTTCAGGCTGTCCTTTCAACCCGTTCTCCTATTTCAAACAGTTCTCTCAACTTGCTCGAAATATACGTCAATATGCACTGGCGATCCTCCCATCTCGCTATCCAAATTAAAGCTTCCTTTTCAGCTTGCTTAAAATTGTAATCAATATGCTCAGGCTATCATCTCAACCCGTCTTCCAATTTTAAGATGTCCTCTCAACTCGCTTTATATTCACGTCAATATGCACTGGCGCGGCGATTCTCCCAACTTGCCATCCAATTTCAAGCTAAATCTTCTCAACTCGCTTGAAATTATAATCAATACGCTCAGGTTGTCCTCTCAACCCGCTTTCCAATTTCAAATTGTCAACATGCTCTGGCGATCCTCTCAGCTCGTCTTCCGAGTTCAAGCTGTCCTCTCAACTTGCTTTAAATTGTAATCAAAATTTTCAGGCTGTCCTCTCAACCCGCCTTCCGATTTCAAGGTGTCCTCTCAACTCGATTGAAAATTGCGTCAGTTTGCACTGGCGGTCCTCCAAACACGCCGTCCGTTTTAAGCTGTCCTCTCAACTTGCTTGAAATTTGCGTCAATATGCACTACCGGTCCTCCAAACACGCCGTCCAATTTCAAGCTGTCCTCTCAACTTACTTGAAATTTGCGTCAATTTGCATTACCGGTCCTCCAAACACGCCGTCCAATTTTTTTTCCTCTCAACTCTTTTCAAATTGTAATCAAAACTTTGAGGCTGTCCTCTCAACCTGCCTTCCGATTTCAAGCTGTCCTTCGGGTATCCTCTTGTTATCTAAATATACGTTCAGGTAATTTCTCATAATTCACGTCAATATGCATGGCGGTCCTCTCAACTCGCTCAAAATTGTAATCAAAACGCTCAGGCTGTCCTCTCAACGTGTTTGAAATTTGCGTCAATATGCACTGCTGGTCCTCCAAACTCGCCATTCAATTCAAAACTGTCTTTTAACTTGCTTGAAATTGTAATCCAAACGCTTAGGCTGTCCTCTCAACCCACCTTCCGATCTATGCTGTCCTCTCGACTCGATTGAAATTCGCGTCAATATGCACTGGCGGACCTCCAAACACTATAACGAGAGGCCCGACACACTTCCGTTTTTAAGTGGGTGGCTTAAGCGCCACTTCCGGATGGAAGACCACCTACCCTGTCTTGGTTTGCCCAGCTGATGAGACTCGGTCGCGAGTTCCTTTCGATTCCCTATTTTGGGAAAGAAGCGGAAGGGTCTCCAAAAAGGGATTCGTACTTCGGCCCTTTTGAGGCCGCCCCAAAGACGAGACGAAACCCTGCAGAAATTCGAGGAAAGGGGAGTTAGCTGTTGTTCGGCCCAAAGATAAACTACCAGGGTTTAAGCCGTCGTACAAGACTCCGCCCTCTACCCCGGTTTAGCGAAAGAATGATCGTGACTGGATTCGCTGTAAAACTCTAAAGTGGAAAAATGTGAACAAAATAAAGGAACAACTTGTAATCCCCTTTCCCAATACCTGAATTAATTGCGCATCTTCAAACTCTTATTTCTCTCGAAACTTATCGAAGCCGACTTTCATTTGTGCGAAAACATTCCATTTTATTGTGCTTTCCACTGCTGTGTTTGTTTACATTTATAGTGTGTTAGGCCTAAGCTTTTCCTTCTCTCTCAATTTTACTGGTGGTGTTCGTGGTGGAGTTGTTAGATGTTTTGTATGACTCAGATGTGTCTGATTTTCGTCTCCATTTATTATTGTTTCATGAGAAACGAATTACAAGTTTTCGAAGATAGGGCTACTTTTAAGTGGCTCGCCAGTCCGAACAATTTCATAGCCCGCTGATTCAATGATGCTGCCAAAATCTCGCGCTCGCGCAACATAAATTGCGGGCGAAAAACGTAAGTCTTAAAGCGATCGCAGAAGAAACATGTTCTTCATATGGGAGTACTCACGTTTTCGGTTAATTTATTGTGGGGTTTTGGGCAGCCATTACCTCACCACTTTTGCTGTACTGCGGTGGACTACGGAAAACGGCGTCTCAAGCCACACGTTTAAAGTTGGAAGTGTGTTGATTGATCTAAAGCCTTCAACAGCGTGTTAATGGTTTTGATGATTGTTCGTCTAGGGTGGCGCTTGAAATATGAATGTCGAAATGTTTTCGCTTTAGGAATAAAATAATTAAATTAACGCTTATTTATTTTGGTTAAACTATTAAGGATATAATTATATGGATATTAACAGTCGTTTATCTCAAATCAATGTGTTTTTGATATTGGTCGTACAAAGAAAAGGTTTTGCATTATTAAACCGTTACAACACGCCATTCAAATTCAAGCAGTCTTCTCACCTCACTTGAAATTTGTGTCAATAACACCGGCGGTCCTCCCAACTCGACATCCAATTTCAAGCTGTGTTCTCACTTCGCTTGAAATTTGCTTCAATAATCACATTTAACTGGCTTGAAATTGTAATCAAAAAGCTCAGGCTGTCCTCTCAACCCCTTCGATGCAGAAAAATTCTGAACGAATTTAGAAATTCGGTTGGAATGAAAACAAACTCGGATGGGAATTGCATTTGTGGGCGATTGAAAAATAAACAACATTTGTCGTCCATAAATTTCTCATTTGTTACGAATAATGTGGTAGAAATGGGATTCGAAATCATAACTTTATAATCCAGATTTTCCAAGTCATTCAGATTTCCGAGCAGAAATTCATTTTAATAGCTCGATCAGATTTGAAATTTGAACTTTAAAATCAAATTTTAGATCACAAATTAAGTTAAAAGTCGCTCATAGAGAAGTGCATCGGCAACATGTTTATTCGATGAATACAGTTGAGTATGCTTTAGGTATATTTGTGAAAGCGCAAATATTATAACTTCTCTAGAATTAAACAAAAAAAATTAATGACCTTTTAAACCCTGAGTGTTCATTCGGGTCTTAACAAATAACCAAATGCATTTTCATCCTGTTTATGGATGATTCTTCCGAAAATAAATATCATATCAAGATTTGATTTCATGAGATGTTCCACTGAAATGTATTATTCTTTTCTGTGTGCAAACTAAAAAGGATCAATTTTGAGATTCAATTTGAAGTTCAATTCAAAGTTCAAGAGGTCCGTGCTTTTGAGTACATTAAGTAAATAAATAAATGCCGAGAGCTTATGAACGGTACATTTTTTCAACAATTCCTTTCTAAACAGCTGTAATTTTTTTCAGGGAGATCAGTAAATTTAAAAACTTTAGAAATGGGCGGCGATTTTACACTTATGAAATTAATTTGAGATGGTACCGCGAAAAGTATTATGGTTTTCAGTCATGGCGCGACTTCCAAAAAAAAGTTTCGGGAGCAATATTTACCACCGCATTTCGATGAGCTATTGCTCCAAGAAATTGATACTCGGTTGCAAGGTGAGGATGAGTCTTTCGCATCATATAATTCGGCTATGTCTCTCTTGTTCCGATGGATTTCGGTTCCTTTTAGCGAAACTCAGCAGTTGTTTTACTTGCGAAAAAATGTGAACCAATTTTATTTCGAAAAGGTTGTTACTCATGACCCTAGGTCAGTTAGAGAGTTGGTTGATCTTTGCCGTAAAATAGAGTCCGCCAAGTTTTTGATGGATAGGAGAGAGTTTGTTCGAAGAATGCCATTTTCGTGCTTGCTTGAACCTTTTCTATCAGCTCCCAGCCGGGTGAGAGGGTTGAATGTCATAGACGAGCAAATCAATGATAACCTTGATGCAGGTAACATAGTTGACGCTTGTGAGCTGGAATATTTAAAACATGTTAAGCCAAAATCGAACAAAGTTGATAAAGCCACCTATACCACTGCATGTGCTGAACCGCATTTGCCAACGAAAATACGAACTTGTTGGAATTGTGGATCAAATGAGCACTTCCTTCAGCAGTGTCCTTTCCCCCGGGAAAGTCTCATATGTTTCAAGTGTGGTCAAAAAGACACTACCGTCAGAAATTGTCCTAATAAGGACCAACATCGACCTGATCCGGGAAACGAGCAAGCGAAATTGCAGTAACTGAGGATGCCTGTAGTTTCGCTTGTGAGCCTACTCCTCACTACTACTGCTCAAAATCTCCTCTTCCTTCTACCAGCTACAAAAACTATGATCATTCTTTTAGTGGTTCCTCGAAGCTTTCAGAAAAATATGTTTTAAACTCAGACAGCGAAAAAACAGATTCTAATTCGGAAGTATCTAGTGATGATTCGTGTAGTTCAGTCCCGGAATTCGCAAGTGGGTTGTCAGATTCTAAGGTTTGCACTATTTCGGTGGGAATTGACGGAGATGAACGCCCTTATTTATAGGTCAAAGTTTTCGGCAAGTCGTTCTATGGGTTGCTTGATTCGGGGGCAAGCGTGACTGTTGCAGGGTCACAAGAAGACTGGCGATTGAAACAACTTGAACTTCAGGAATTTCCATCGAACCTCGTCGTTGCAACAGCGGACGGTACCAAACATCGTTCTTGTTCGTACTTAAATGTTCCATTCGAAGTGGATGGTGTCGTAAGAGTCCTCCCGGTCCACTTAGTTCCGTCTATAGCAAAGCCTCTTATATTGGGTATAAACTTTTGGAATGCCTTTGGTATCAAGCCATGTTTTTGCGATACGCTTTCAATTGAAGATCCTTTTCCCAACAAAAATAAACCAAAGGTGTTGTCAATTACACAACAAGAAATTTTGAAGCAGACCATCGATCTTTTTCCCTTTACGGTTGAAGGAAAATTGGGAAAAACGTCCGTTATTGAACATGAGATACAACACAACACATACAGGATCTCAATGAAACATGATGTTTCCTCGAAGAGATTCCTTTTTTTCTTAACTCTAAGCGTACATTTTTTTTTTCGAGGATATGATGGCTAGCATCTTACAAATGCTAAAACCACCAATCCACCGAAAGTGTACTATGTATGCCGTGACCGGGATTCGATCTCATACCCCCTGGCTTAGAAGACTTGAAGGCTATCATCTACGCCACGGGCGCACAGTGGTTCAAATCCCCAAAAAGCCGGTAAAAAGCCCATTTTTCAAGTCAGCAACAACCAAAATTTTTTGTATTGGAATCGAATCCCCAATATTCTAGGAACGTTATGATGTATTCAGATATTTTTTAGGACCTTTTATACACCTTCTATGAAACAAACATGAACGACAACTTTAACACAAGAATTAAAGATAGGAATTTTCATTCTCAGCCCAAAACAACTTAAAAAAGCATATAAATCTTTAAAAATTTATAAATGTTTATACCGAAGTTCCTTAATATCATGAACTAATAAAGTTTAGCTTGATTGAAAACCCAAAATTAGATGATAAAAATTTTTCGATTTACCCTATTTATTTTTCGGAAGCAAAAATAAAGCTTGCGCTGCCGATCGCCGTGGTAAATTATACACCGTTGGATAGGTGGAAGTCTCATCAAAAACATATCTTAAAATCAGCTGCTAGTTTTTGGTATATTTTGGATACGATATCATTGAGTGGACTCTGTTTGGTTTAAAAATGCAAATTTTAAAGTATTTAGACGGAGTAAACCAAGCATTGTTTACATATGCAAATTCACCTTAAAACATCAGTTTTAATATTTGTCCAACCAACCTACAGGAGTTTTGGAGCCCATACTTAATTTTAACAAAAATATTCATTATTAATTGAAAAATATTCAATTTCCTAGTATAATGCTCAAACCCCGTTTTAGCAATTATTGAAAAAATTACAAATTTTGAAAAAAAATGTAATTTATTATTTTGTTCCAACTTTTCGTCTATAATCTTTAAGGGGGGGTAGGGTCTAACGGGTATAAAAAAACACCATTTTCACGATTTTTTTCTAGAGCTATCATTCAAACAAATGTATTCAAATTTTTTGCATTATACAAAGCATTGTTAAAAGAACATTTAGTAAATTTTTCGTAGAAAAATATTGAAAAATGAGCCGGTGACGGAGCATTTTCGAGGATGCCTTTTAGAAAACAGGATTTGCGGTGGACACTGTATCTCAGCACAGAATCATCAGAAGTCAAAAAATCAGAGCAAAATATTTTTAATAGATGTTTTTCTGGACCCCAACGTTTTTATTTAACTTAAAAATATTTTTATGAAATTTTTGTGGCTGTTTGAAGTAAAAACTACGATTTTTCACTTAAAAATCCGCCATTTTTCACCTCTAAAATCTCCCCAAAGTAAAAAAATCAAAAAAGAAAAACGTTGGGGTCTGGTATTTTATATGTAGAATATATGTTCCAAATTTGAAAAGAATCGGATAAGTAGTTTTCAAATGACGATGTCCACGGACTTTAAAAATGTGCTTTCGAGAAAAACGCGTTTGAAGTTTCTGCTCTTGCTTTCTTGCAGTATTAGATAGGAGGAGATAAAGGCCTATAACTTCTACAGTTTTGCTTCAATTGACTTGAAAATTTGACATAACATTCTTGAAATGTTTTACAATAAGAAAATAAAAAAATAAAAAAATCGATTTTTTGAAAGTGTTAGACCCTACCCCCCCCTTAACAAAACAGCTTTTTAATCATTTTTTCCAACTTTTTTTGTTTTTGAACCACTGTGGGGCGGTGGCATGGATAGACACTGGAGAAGCCAAGCTTATAAAACAAAGATATTATCCTGTTTTGCACCATCGTTTAAAGTTGATGCATCAAGAGTTGGATAGGATGTTAGGCTTAGGAGTGGTTGAAGCATCTACTAGTGCCTGGAATAACCCTATTGTTTGTGTTCCAAAGAAAAATGGTAAAGTCCGCCTATGCCTTGATTCCCGGAAACTTAACGAAATCACTAGAAAAGATGCGTTCCCCTTGCCGGACATTGAAGATATTTTCAGTAAAATCGAAGGTACCAAATACCTTACTACTATCGATCTGAGCGATAGTTTCTGGCAGATACCACTCAAAGAATCAGATCATTCTAAGACTGCTTTTAAAATCCCTGGTAGAGGTTTATTTCAATTTAAGGTTATGGCCTTTGGATTGACCAATGCCCCTGCGTGTATGAGCCGCGCGGTTTCGAAAATCTTAGGTCATGACCTACAGCCAAAAGTTTGGACCTTTTTGGATGATATTTTGATTGCAACAGAGACTTTTGATGAACACATAAGAATGCTTGTTGAGGTTGGAAATAGAATTTAAAATTCGGGTATAACAGTGTTCAAAGAAAAATCCGCCTTTTGCGCTCCCTCTGTAAAATATCTCGGCTATGTTCTGGACGAAGAAGGTGTTCACACAGACCCAGATAAGGTTTCTACAGTTGTAAACTATCCATAAATTCACTTGGACCCCTGAAACGGAACACGCTTTTTCACTTTTGAAGTCTGCCTTGATAACGTCCGCAGTCTTGTCAATTCCGGATTACAAGAAGCCATTCCGCATAGAATGCGACGCTAGTGGGTTTGCTATAGGTGCGGTTCTTTGTCAGGGAATTAGTGATCAGGAACGATCTGTAGCTTTCATGAGTAAATAGCTGACCGGGGCTCAAAAAAATTACAGTGCTTCCGAAAAGGAGTGTTTAGCGGTCATCTAAGCGATAGAGCACTTTCAACACTATGTGGAGGGTTCCCATTTTACGGTTTGCACGGATCATAAAGCCTTAAAATGCCTTAAAAATCTCAAAGATCCCTATGGTAGGTTGGCGCGTTGGGCCCTACGGTTGGCTGCTTACGATTTTGATATCCAGTACCGAAAAGGTTCTCTTAATGTTGTTCCAGACGCTTTGTCGCGAATACCAGACCAACCAATTAATGCCGAGGATGAACTGGGTGTGAGTGTTCTCGATCTTGACAAAAACGATCAATGGTATGATGAACTGTTTAAAAAGGTTCAAGGTGCTCCGAATGACTATCCCCAATATCGAGTTATTGATGGTCATTTACAACGTTACGAGCCTCTCAAGACTCCGGACGTCAGTCTCGCTTGGAAAATAGTAGTACCGGTAACTAATAGATCCTCCCTTCTACATCAGTTCCACGATACGACTACAGGGTGTCACCTAGGAATTCGTAAAACAGCTCAACGTTTGTGGCAACATTATTATTGGCCAGGGCTGTCACGCGATGTAAAGAGTTATGTTAGGAAGTGTGATAGCTGTAAAAGTTTTAAGCCTACGAATAGGAATGAGGTGGCTCCCATGGGCGCGCAAAAACCATCTGATTATCCGTTTCAGGTAATCTCGCTAGATTACGTCACACATTTTCCGCGTTCAAAAACAGGTAATGCCGTCTTACTCTAATTTTGCTAATAAAATTTTCACTTTCCTTTAGCACGAAGTGGGATTCAGTCCTGATTAAAATCAGTGGCTGTTGGTTTTTGAGAGTTTTGTCGTCTTGTTTCAGCTTCGACTTCCGAAGGAAATCGAGACGGTACATGTTATTCTCATTTTTTTTACTATTCACATTCGATATTTTTTTCAAAAAAAATCTTTTAAATGTGACTTTTTTTCAACAATTTTGAGGTATTTTCTCCATGAATAATCGACTGAGCTTTTACGGGCACATGTGAAAAGTTTCTTTTTATATTCGCATGTTTTTGCCAAAGAGATTTCGATCATTTCATGATTGATCCTTACACATTCTACTCATGAAAACCGTTGTGTGCAAAATAGTTTGGGCCATTCAAAGGGTTTTCAAAATTCTTGAACATGTTAAAATACATTTACAAACAAAAGTTGGTTTTTTGTTAAAAAAAAATTTCCCAATACCTCTAGTGCTTTTTTTTAACAATTCATTTGTTTGAAACGGCTCAGACTTTGGTTTTACGGAGCCAAACTCTTATTTTTTTGTATTCACAATTCATTATTTAAATGTATTGTAGTTGGAGAAAGGAACAGAAAAGGGGAAATCTTAAGTATTTTAAGCACCGAAGACTTCACACCATTCAAAATTTTAACCCATAACATCATTTGTGTTGAATTGATCGCGCTCTTTCATTCTACTAGAACAGGCCTTAATGAGGCGTTTCCAAATATGAAACATCTGTTTTCGGATTTTTTCTTAAATCTGCGAAAGTGTTGGATAATATTTTATCAGCTGTTGACAAGGTTAACTGAAAATGCAGTTTTATCATACTTTGTGGCCATGACTATAATTTGAGAGCCTTTCCGATGCAAATTGTCATTCAAGTTTCCAAGACTCTCGAAGCAACAACCTCCAAAAATGAAATTCCAACAGGCAGTTCTCGCCCTGGCTCTGGTCATGATGGCCGTTCAAGGTTCGATGTCCATTTTTGTTGTAGTAAGTGGAAAATTTTTATCAGATTTTCAATTGATTTTGAATCAATAAACGTTACAATAATTCCCAAACCTTAGACCTCATCCTGTGTGAGCTGCATGGAGGAACTGAAGGGCCAGCTTTGTGAACCGATCCCCTATGGGCAGAAGTTTTTCGGTAAGTTCCTGTGCTCCAGTCAGACCCAAATCAAGGACTGCGTCAGCTGCAAGAAGTTCGGCGCCGACAACAAATGCTGGAAGAAGGAGCTGTGCGTTGTGATGCATTAAGAAGAGTTTTCTTTATAAATTCATGGGATAAAATTTTACTGGGAATATATAATAACACGGAACATTCGTTTTGCAACGTTTAATTTTACTAGAAATATTCAAATGAAGTTTGAGTTTGATGTGTTTTTTTTCTTGGGATCAAACAGAACAATTCCCACAAAAAAAGGGGTTGAGGTCCCACATGCTTTACGAAAAAAGAAAGCCATTCTCTACTGCCCCGGCTCTATCAATTTCAACCCAAAATTGCTTCACTCGTCCCGGTGCTTTTCTCATTTTCTCATTTTGGAATCGACGACGACCTTCATTCATTTGTCACTCGAAAGCGAGTTGTTGTTGTTTTTTGCTGTGACATGTGTTGCCCGAGCCCGAGATGACAGCTCTCTGGAGCCACGATTTCACGCACCAGATGCTGCTCGATGCTGCTTCCAGGGGTTGAAATTAGAACCCCAAAGTTAAACAGAGGAAGGGGGAAAAAGTGGAATCATAGCAAAAAATCATCGTTGTTCAAAGGTGGGAGGTGTTTTTTTTTCGAGGGAAAGGGTTGACGAAAAGAGGTTTGTTTCGGGTGGGAAAACGATTCCGGAATTTCCCATCTGAAATCAGCAGGTTGAAAAGTGTAGGTAGAAGCGTCTCTTCGTCAAGGGAAATGGCTTCATTTTTTTAGCACCCTTCTCTTTTAGAAGGGCAGAATAATGGTTCATGGAAGCTTATGGGATGGGGACTCTTAGATAACTTACGTTATCAGGACATGTTGAATGTGAAACAACTTTCACACGCATGTGGGTGGGTGTTCTGAGATGAATGATAGGAAGAAATTTCTACAGTGAAGATGAAGATTCAAATCAGTGAAGTGCCACTGGGAGCTCTGACAGCCTCTGAAGAGAGAGCCCCGGAGGTTTCAACACCTTCTCTTATCTTCCGGCTTCCGACTTACTTCAACTCCCACTACCACCTTCAGTCAAAAGCCGTTTGATAGTTCATTAATCACCTGTATCTTCCCTACCGTTGGCTTTTGTGAGGCAAGACACGTTGCTCTTTTACCCTCCGGTAGGTGTGAGTGAGCTACGTGAGGCATTGTTTGACATGAAGGCGTTCCGTGCATTTTCTCTTTCAAGATTGCGAATCAAGATTGCGATTAACCCGGCTGAAGGACGTGCCGGATCCGATCAGTGTCGTGAGAATGCTTGAAGAAGAACCATTTATGGTTGGACTGGCTTTAAAAATTCTTGGAAGATAACAACTCGATAATGAGGGTAACTACTCTTATGTAGCACCAAAAATGTCTCTTAAATAATCATATGCAAAAACGAGCACAGACCTTCTTAACAACTTAACTTCCTTTTGATTTAAAATAAATTGTTAAATATTAGTTACCATACATCCGATATCGAAAATCCTATGTAGGATATTAAGTTTCAGATATCCGATGTTTGCAAATATCAGATATCGAATATCAGATATCACATATCAGATAACAGACATCAGATATCAAGTATCAGATATCTGATATCAGAAATTTGATATCTGATGATGATATCTGATATTAGATATGGGGATTTTTTTTTATTATCTGACGGGTTTGCGCCGGGGGTCTTCAGATTTTCCCCAAAATTGAAAATTTGGTTCATTTTTGCGAATTAAAAACACATGTATTTTTTCAGATTTCTAACATTTTTATTTTTCGAGTTAGCTTCGGTTAGATTTTTTTGTAAATAAAAAATAACCATTTTTCAAAGCTACATAACTCTGTTGTTTCTCAACGGAAATTATAAAATAGCACATCAAAATGCATTGAAATTTTATCAGCTTTCCAAATAGAATAGTTGAAAAAAAATAAATAACGACCTTCAACATGAAAAGTTGTAAATAAACTTTAAATGGCGTCTAAAAGTACCGTCTGCACCACCGAATATTTTGCAAAAAATACCATTGTATAGCTCGATTCATGATGCAACTTTCATCTGAAGACACCAAAGTGGGCCATTAACACCTTGAAGAGTTATGAAAGAAATAATGACAATAAATCTCTTTTTTTGCATCGAAAACAAACAATGGTGGAACAACTGCACTCACATATAGAGATAGCGCGCACTTCTAACAACATGGAAACAAAAGAACTTACCAAAGCAGGTAAAAAACACTACTTTTTCGTGCTTTGTAGAGTGTTTGCAGCAAAACTGACTTTAAATTTTAACCAAAATTCTGAGTATCGTATTGTTAAGTGATATAACTAATAATGGGAATGTTGCTTTTACAACCTGGTCATATACTATATAATAACTTATTAATTTTTCGATCAAAGATCATTGTGAAGCCATTAATGCCAATAGTAGAAGGTTCAGTCCCTGTGTTTGGGATCACAAAAATGTGATTAAAAAAATGAAATATAGACGTGCTTTACATAGTTTTTATATCGGGAGCTAAGCACTGGACACCAAAATCCTTTCCCATTGATCAAAAAAGTATGAGAAGTGGCACAAATGTTGTAGAAATAATCAAAGAGCTCAGTATGACCAGCCCAGGCTGTAAAATGATGAAAATATAATACTTTTACCGTATTCGTTTTCTACATTCGCACAGTTTTGAGGTTTACCATACTAGAACGAACATAATTCGTCGTCTGTGTTTTGCTACCTCGATTGCTCACAAACAAATCTTCAGTGTTCCACCGTCCATTTTAAATCAAATCTGGGGAATTACGGATGCAAAACTTAGCGCATAAACTTCTAAAAATGACAGTAAAATGTGCATAACTTGTTGTGACCTGGTGCAAAAATGGGTATAAACGAATACGTTATTAGATTTTTGGATATAACATGAAGTCAGTTTAGCTGCAACAATCTACCGCCCCTTCTTTCATAACAGTCCTATATACAAAAATAAGCAAGCGAGACAATCAGCTTTTTCTGTTTTGGAATATATTTTTAAATTATGACCGCCACTTTCAGCATAAATGAAAATCGTTTCTAGGTTGTCATAATAAATCGTTAGGCCTGAAATTTTCGAAATTGGGTTATTGGTAAGGTCAAGAGCACCATTTTTATTCATTATGGGACTGTTAATCGACCATATTTGAAACCGTTTTCGAACCTACTTGCATAACAGTCCCATACAAAATATATTTTTCTCACCAAGCTACTTTCTAAGACTTAAATTTGATCATTTTTGAACTTCTAAATGCAATTGTCAGAAAAAGGAACATACTTTTGCAAAAAAATATCATGAACACCACATTGTAAGTTGAATCTTTTTACGATTTTTGATTGCATCCGATAGTTTTTCGCTCAGGAAGTCATTCCTAAGAAAGTCAGATCTGCCTTCGAAAACTAGTGTGCATCATTCGACATCAAGTGAGTTAAAAAAATGTTTAAATGATTCAAAGCAATAAACCAAAGACTATTTCGCCGAAAGAAACATTGAAAAGTAACCAAATCCGTGGTATTTCACATATTGGACTTTCATTCAGGTATATTTCATATAGGACAGCCACGAATTGATATTTTTTTCGAAATTTCTAGAACAAAACCTCTTTTTTTAGTCTTTTATGTTGAAGCCTTATGTTGACCTAAAATGACGAAAATTCATATGGGACTGTTATGCGAGTAAGAGCGGTCTGAAAAGGACGAAAATCAGTGTTTTTACCTGCTTTGGTAAGTTCTTTTGTTTCCATGTTGTTAGAAGTGCTTGCTTTCTCCATATGTGAGTGCAGTTGTTCCACCATTGTTTGTTTTCGATGCAAAAAAAGAGATTTATTGTCATTATTTCTTTCATAACTCTTTAAGGTGTTAATGGCCCACTTTGGTGTCTTCAGATGAAAGTTGCATCATGAATCGAGCTATACAATGGTATTTTTTGCAAAATATTCGGTGGTGCAGACGGTACTTTTAGACGCCATTTAAAGTTTATTTACAACTTTTTATGTTGAAGGTCGTTATTTATTTTTTTTCAACTATTCTATTTGGAAACCTGATAAAATTTCAATGCATTTTGATGTGCTATTTTATAATTTCCGTTGAGAAACAACAGAGTTATGTAGCTTTGAAAAATGGTTATTTTTTATTTACAAAAAAATCTAACCGAAGCTAACTCAAAAAATAAAAATGTTAGAAATCTGAAAAAATACATGTATTTTTAAGTCGCAAAAATTAACCAAATTTTCAATTTTGGGGAAAATCTGAAGACCCCCGGCGCAAACCCGTCAGATAATAAAAAAAAATCCCCATATCTGATATCTGATATGATCTGATATCTGATATCTGATATCTGATATCTGATATCTGATATCTGATATCTGATATCAGATATCTGATATCAGAAATCGTTTATCTCATATCTGATATCTGATATCTGATATCTGATATCTGATATCTGATATCTGATATCTGATATCAGAAACAGTTTAGGGGAGAATTGTACAGAACGCACCAGCGAGGTAAGATGGCCTACGCAACTAAATTGCTTAAATACACGCTACTATGACTTCACATTATGTATTTCTTCGCTCTTATTGTTAAAAAAAAACCAGCTTTTCAGTTTTTTAAGTAAAAACGAGCACCATATAGACGTAAATTTGAAGATATTGAAAAACTGTATGGAGCTGGGTTAACCGTGTAAATATTATCGCTTCCTATGCAAGGTTTTGTGAAAAACTTATTTATACATTGAAGGAAAATGGCAGTTCCTTGAATGTTTACATTTATGGACTACCTAATGATTACGAATAAATACATTAACTTGGCTTATGTTCTCCAAAAATACTAAAAATAATAAAAGAATCATTTGAGGTAAAATGCACTATGAAACTCTTCTAAAAAATTGTTGACTAATAAAATAAAAGGACGTATTCATTATTCTCATCATTTAATATAAAAAAAAATAAAACAGGCCTTATTTTCGCAAGTCATGATAATTTGCACGTTCCAATTGAAAAAATATTGAATTTCAATGGAAACAAAATCGCATCAGATGATTATTTGTAGAATTCATTACAACTTTAAACAATTACTATTTATTGGGGGCTTGTGATATAGCTCAGTTGGCAAGTCAGTTGCTTCCTGAGCCGATGTCCGTGAGTTCGAGCCCAAGAGTAAAACATCGAACACAGTTGTACCGGATAAGTTTTTCAATGACTTGTCCGCCAACTGCATCGTTGGTATAAGTCGCGAATGACATAAAGATGTTAAAACGACTATAATCGAAACAAAAAAAAACAAAAAAAAACTATTTATTGCTTTTACCTTTTTCATAATTTAGTCAAGGCATGAAAACCATAACAAAACGCGAATGCTGGGATGCCAGATGCAAATATTTCTCTGTAATACCATTTTTTTTGCAGGTGTAATTGTACAAAACAAAGCTAAGAAGAAGATTTTACTAATGCTACTTTAAAACAAAAGTTACTCGAAGAACTATTTTTTGATATCATTTTTAACACAATTATCATTAATCATCAGTTCATGTTAACATTCTTAAATCTACAATGTTCACAACGTAATAATCTTTTAGGGTATCCTTTCATTTAAAAAAAATCATGAAATGAACACCAGCCTACATGATACGTTATTCTTAAAATGTAAAAACAACAACTAGTTTTCCCCCCAAAGTTGGAATTATATGCAGAGATTTATGAATTAAAAAAAAAACGAACACTTGGCATCCCTACTGCAGATGACAAAAACAAAGAAACTTACATAGTGAGTTTTGCAACTTTTATAATGGAAAAAAATTCAAACTACTCTCCAATCGAAGTGAATTTTTCATAGAATTATTGCCTGGACACTGCAATTTATCAAAATTAATTGGAGAATTAATATCAGTTATCGTTCATCAAAATCGTATCGTATATTTGCTTTTATTGTATTAGAGTAGAATATAAAACATGTTTTTTGAATGCTTTTTCCCACTGTGATTTCGTACTGCTATTCCCAGTGGTTTGTTTGTTTACATTCTAGAAGTGAAGTTTAATTTTAAAAAATGGGAAGAAACTACGTTCGAAAAACAACGCGGCAATCCTGGACGAAATCCAGTTTGAAAGCGGCTGTTAAGGCGATTAGATTGGGCGTATGCATATCTGCTGCATCCAAGCTTTACGCCGTACCGAAAAGGACTTTGCTGCGCTATCAAAAAAGGCAAGCTGAAAACGGAAAGTTGGAGATCTGTCGGATGGGTCGGTTTAAATCAGTATTTACACAACAACAGGAACTGGAATTAGTGGATCACACCATTCAAATGGCGAACAGTGGGTATGGACTAACACATAAGGACATCCGAAGAATAGCCTTCGAAAAAGCAGGAAAACTCGGTCTTGATCACCCGTTTAATCGAGAGAAAGAGCTAGCAGGATCGGATTGGCTACGATCATTCCTCAAAAGACACCCGGAACTTAAGTTGCGAAAGGCCGAAAATACATCTTTAGCGCGTATAAAAAGCTTCAATAAAAAAGCAGTGAATTCATTCTACCAGTTGCTTCGAAAAATCTTCTCTGAACATAATTATTCCCCGGAACAAATATGGAATGTTGACGAAACAGGATTTAGTACGGTAAGCTCAGTGTTTTACAAGAAAATTTAAAAAATAACATTATTTGCACTTTTAGGTTCAAAATAGATCACAAAAAGTATTCGCTAAAAAAGGACAGCGTCAGGTATCCGGAGTTTCATCTGGTGAAAGGGGCACGAACACAACCGTAATAATGGCTATGTCCGCGTCCGGCACCTTTGTTCCCCCTGCATTTGTATTTCCTCGAGCCAGAATGAACGATACCTTGAAAGTTGGAGCTCCTGAACGTTCTTTATTCATGTGTCATCCTAGTGGGTGGAGCAACAGCAACACTTGTAGTTTGTGGTTTGAACACTTTTTAGATTTTGTTAAACCAACAGCCGAGCGACCAGTGTTATTGATCTTAGATGGACACACAAGTCACACTAAGAACTTAAGTTTTCTCGAACGAGCCAATGAGACTCATGTTAAAATTATTTCAATACCATTGCACACTTCACACAAACTTCAACCATTAGATGTAGCTGTGATGGGTCCATTGAAAAAATTTTATTCCAGAGCAATGGACACCTTCCTTAAGCAAAATCCAGGAAAAGCAGTTAACGTGCAGAATGTTCCAGGTCTGGTTAAGGAAGCGATCCGTTGTGCAGCCACAGTGAAAAATGCTGTAAGTGGATTTCGTGCTACCGGCATTTGTCCATATGATGAAAACATTTTTTCGGATGAAGATTTCGTTGCTGGTAAAGGTCTACTGGATGGAGTTGAAGAACAGGACGAGATCGATTGCGTAGTCTTCAAATCGGATAATTGTGCCGATACAGAACAGCCTTCAATTGAATTATCCCGAGGAGACGAACAGATAGTAAATGCATTAAATGAAATTGCTGAGTCTTCATATGAACCACTGCAGGTTAAAAAAGTCTTTTTCGACTCTGATGAGCCACTGCAAACTACAGCATTTACTATTAACTATGACGAACTGCAACTGTCTGAATCAGCTAACATTGACTGCTCTTCTTTCCAAGCAACTGGAATTTCGATGGCTGATGAAATATTTATTTTTGAGCAAGATCAAATTGTTATTGAGGTAAATAGTAGCGGTGAAAATCAGCAAATTTTGACGCTAAGCTCTACCGAAGATGAAACGTCCATTATCACAGAGATTGTTGGTAGCGACACAGTAGGCTCATTGACTTTCGAGGAAATTCTTGAACTGGATCCCAATTTGTATTTTCAAGTTGATGAAAACGGAGAAGTAACTGAGCTAATTGTGAGTGATGAATCAACGCTGGCAACCGTATCAGGTAAAAATAAGTCTTTTGTTATTTTTTTTATTTATTTTAATATACATTTTTCTTATGAACAGACCTACATAACGATTCACTGTCATGCGATGTAGCTGGTGTAACGAAAAACTCAGTTTCGGCTGGATCGACTGCCAGATTGAAGAAAGCGAAAAATCCCGGTAAACGTGCTTCAAAGAGGAAGGCCTGTGCAGAAGAGCTGACATCAGTTGATTATCGAAACCAATTGAAAACTGCAAGTGCTACACAAGCCATCAACAATATAAAAAAAAGAAATCGCAAGAAACCAAAATCTGACATTGTGAGTGATGTTCTGTGTGTGCATTGCGGAACTTTGTTCAGCTCATCTGTTAATGGATCCGGATGGAAGAAGTGCCTTCGATGCGATATTTGGTTTCATGAAACCTGCATTGGATCTGATTTTACTACCTGCAGCACTTGTTTTTGATTTGAACCTAAAATAATTCAGATAAATGTAAGTGAAATATGAAATGATTATTCACCTAAAAGTTGAACTATATATGTGAAATGAAATAAATGTTTTTTTTGGCTTCGTAAGTAAAAGTTAATCTTTTTTCAAAAAAAATTATCCGAAGTGAAATGACTTAACTCGCAGAATAGAACGAAATTTCCCTGGCGGTATCACCATAAGGTGCATTTACGGCTACAAACAGGTTTATTCTTAAACTTTAGTCAAGTGTGGCTCGTTTTGGTGTTCTGTTATTTTATTTGGGTCAACTGAATCACTTGCTCAATAGTATTTAAATATTTTGTCGTCACTGAAGTAACTGTGTCACTTCAAGGAACTGGACTGAATTTACAGAATAGGCCTCTTTGTAGCCTGATACCGTTAAATGATAATGACACCGTCAGAGAATATTTTGGCTCATTCTGCAGGTTGAGTAATAGCACTTCGTCGTTCTGGCTCCAGAAAGCGCTTGAGATAAGAAAACCCAGTCCAAAAAAGCTACTAGGTAAATATCATTCGACGTTTCTTGAATAAATTGCCAAATGCAACATGCAAGACGTAGTGAAATTTTCCGAGTCATTCGTCACGCCAAATAAGTTTCGGATGCACAATTTCTGCAACAAGAAACGCCTCATATTTTTCGAACAGAATGAGACCTGTGAATCGGTGCAGCTATTCAAACGGAGAAACCACTTCGGAGTTTAAATAAGCTCTAGTGTTTTCAAGATTATTATATTTTTTAATATATCCTACCTTGCAAATCTGTCAAAATTTATCCAACAATTCACGATAACTTCCAAAGTAATTATCACATTCTGAAAGCTACAAGTGAAGTTTTGTTACAACATTGTTGCTTTTTCATTCTTGAAAATTATAGTTTGCTTCGATTTTATCACATTAAATCTTTCTAAGCCAACTAAATATAACAAATACTTATTAGTTGCTGATGCTCAGATTTGTTCATAGTAGAAAACGGTCAAGATGTTTTGGTAGCTGTAATGAGTCGCTGGTTGCCCATGTTGTTCGCAAGACTCGAGGCATGTCTCAAGATCCCCGAACAAAACGGGGGACCTATGATTCGTTGCATCAATCAAAATAATGCAACCATTGTCCACTTTAAACTATGAATTTATTGTTGTGTGCATTGAACCCCATTATTATTATTCCGTTCTACCCCTTTGTTATGGTGCGTTGTGGCAACCAACTTTGGCGTTTTACCCCATAGCATAATTTAAAGCAGTTGCGATTTTTCATAAAAACTACCTGAAAATCGATAATGTTAGTATAAATTACCTAGTAAGCATATGGTATACAGTTGCCTTGAGCGCTTTACATGTTCGATGTTCTTAAAAACCATGTATTAGCGCTGCAATTTGCGTTTATGCTTAACTGGTGCGTTTTGTACAGTTTTCCCCAATATCATATCTGACATCTGGTTAATGGTATCTGGATATCTGATGTTTGATTTCTCATGTCTGATGTCGTTTATCTGATAAAATATTCCTAAAAATATACAATTTACATATTCGTTGGTTTTAATTTGTCAAATTGTCTCATTACTCTATTGAACACTTATTCAACATTACAAGAAATAAACTTATTTTTTTCCAATGACGAAACATTATCCTATAGTTTCCTGATAAAAAGGACTCAAAAAAAGTGCTCATAACAAAAAATTTGAAAACTGTGCCTTTAGGTATGCAATGAATGTAGAGCAGTTAACAAACTTTTTAAATACTTTTTGTGTGGCATTTATAAACAGTGATATGTGCAAAACAGCAAATGAAACTTTTATCATTCAATTTTTCAAGATTTTTGTCAAAGCTTAGGGAACCCTGATTAAAGGATCAATTACCCTTCAACTTTCAAAATATCACATATTTTTTATTAGTCAAACGAAAACGATCATCTATGGGTTCAAGTATCGATCTAACTTTTGCAGCATGTAAACAAGAAATCACACGCTGTCAGAAAATGCTTCGGGATCTAATTTTTTTTTATTAAAATATATGATGAAAATAAGAAAAAAGGATCCAATATTCCCATTCTCCCCTAATCTTACATTTTTTTTTTGTTTCCATAAATAAAGAATACACTAAGGTTTTTTTACGCGGTTTGAATTTGCTCCGCTTTCTAACACGGCTTCTTTTTACACAGTTTTTTGCTATGGGTAGGATTCTTCAGCACGGCTCTAGCAAATCTACATATCGCGAAAAAAATACCTTACTATATTGCTTGCGTACACGTATTCATTTTTTCATTTCAAATCACAATGTTGTAAACCTGAAACGTTTACATTTTTTCCCCCACCTGTTCAAATATTGTTCACAAAACTCTTGAAGATGCTTCAAATTTTCGGTATAAATAGTTGATCGTCTGGAATAAGATCAGTATAGTGAACTTGTTTCAGCCAGAAACCAAACCCTCCAAGTAGAAGAGATGAAGCTGCTGTCGCTGTTGATCCTGGCCATGGTCGTGGTTTGCAACCTGGGAAGTGCCGTTGCCGATGCCGATCCCGCTGCAGTCAGGAGCGCTGCCGGGGGTAGACGCAAAGGCTAACCGAATTTGGAATTTACAAAACAACTGGCTTCAAAAAAACTGCAGCGCATATCTGTCGGTACTTTAAGCCCAGGCAGCCCAGAGCAAGCCCATAAATGGTTTTTATCCTGACTGTTCGGAATCGTCAAGAAAAGAAAAAAATGAAGAAGGAAAAAAAAATTATGATTTTATATTCCTAAGCTCACGATTTTGATAGTATTTTGTTTTTGAGAAAAGACGATTATGTGTGTTCATCATTTTAATGTCATTCTTATGATATTTCTGTACTTTTGACAATTTGATTTTGAGCAGAGATTTCGATAAATTTTAACAATTTCGATAATTTTGACAATTTTGACAATTTTGACAATTTTGATAGTTTTGACAATTTTGACAATTTTGACAATTTTGACAATTTTGACAATTTTGACAATTTTGACAATTTTGACAATTTTGACAATTTTGACAATTTTGACAATTTTGACAATTTTGACAATTTTGACAATTTTGACAATTTTGACAATTTTGACAATTTTGACAATTTTGACAATTTTGACAATTTTGACAATTTTGACAATTTTGACAATTTTGACAATTTTGACAATTTGCAAAATTGACAATTTTGACAATTTTCAAAATTGTCAAAATTGTCAAAATTGTCAAAATTGTCAAAATTGTCAAAATTGTCAAAATTGTCAAAATTGTCAAAATTGTCAAAATTGTCAAAATTGTCAAAATTGTCAAAATTGTCAAAATTGTCAAAATTGTCAAAATTGTCAAAATTGTCAAAATTGTCAAAATTGTCAAAATTTTCAAAATTGTCAAAATTGTCAAAATTGCAAAAAATCTCAAATTTTCAAAATTGTCAAAATTGTCAAAATGTTCGTATGGGTCTTGAATAAGGTGCCCCCTTGCAGAGAGAAATGAATAAGATGATATCGTCTGACACATCGATAGAGGAGAATCTAAACTATGCTTTTACGCTAAAAAAGCATATAGAACCCGCTTAAACATATCGTAGCGTTTGATTTATTAAAGAAACCCTGTCAACGAAAATAAGATAAATTTGTCAATTTCATAGATGACAGCCTTTCAAGATGTTCTTACTGCATTTTATTCCGTAGACTTCACCATTATCAATTTTTAAAAGTAGACTGTTAAACGAAACAGTATTGGGTCACTTGTGATTCCTAGGAAAGAGTTATTCAAATCAAATCCATGAAACTCAAATCCTGACTCATAAAAACCCTACCTTGTCTTTAAAATTGGTTTTTATTAAGAAGAGTGTGTTAACAAGTTTATTCATATTTTTATTATCTACTTATCACTATGATAATAAAAAACATAATATCATTACAAATTTTATGCTGATAGTTAATTCGAAAAAACCATTTCAACCTCAATTTCATTTTTTGTTTCTTTTTCTTCTTGATGCTTAAGTCCACATTTAAAAGGGTTTTGAAAAATTGCACAAGGTCACAAAATTGCTTTTTCTACGGTGCACAGAATTTAAGCACCAATTTTGATAAATTTTGGTGTTCCTAAAGTTTTGAAAAAGAAGAATCGATCATGATTTTTCAATTATTCTATAAAAGTTCGAAAAACAATTCTGAATAGCCACTTAAAGAGTAAATTTTAACGTGCAATGTTCATTAAAAAGAATTTGCTTTTAGCTCCCAATATGTACAAGTCACAACTTCGAATTCCTTATTTTTTTTATTTTTATCAGTTACGTATTTGATCATAGAAGAAATCACTAATTTTTCAACCAAGGATTTATCAGTGATGATGATTTGAATATGTCGTATTTTGAATTTTCAAATTTTACCTCAATCAAACATGAACTTTTTAAGCCATTGATTTCAATAACTGTAAGAATTCGAAAATAAAATTGGATTTCATCTTTGACTTTGATCACTGGCACTCTTGACATAAAATTGAATATTTTCTATGTTATCAGATTAAATGTTATTGAATGATTTCTCTTGAGTTTAAATGTTCTTTTTCTTGTCGAAAATTCACATTCCAAATCTTGATTGAATATTACTTTAATCATGGTTCATTTCTGATCTGATTTGAATTCGGGTTAATTTTTTTTTAAATTGTGGTATAATATTTTATGTATTCTATTTCTGTGCATTGAATTTTTATGTCCGAAGTTTTTAATTGGGGTTGTATTCAAATTTTAAATTCGCATTCGTTTTCTAATGTTTCAAAAATATTGACTTAAAACTTCTTATTCAGAATAAGGAATATCATTTTGAATATTTTTTTATTAACTTACCGAAAAATCATTGATTAGGAAATCTGACTCTAATATATTTTGAATCGTATTAGTAAAACTTGTTTTTTCGAGTTTGTGTGATAGTCATGAGTAAGAAAATGGTTTTAGAAATTAATTTCCTTGTTTGATTTGATACCAAAAATGTACTGTCATTATTTCTAGCAAAATTTGAATTTCGAAACCACAACCCAAAGTAATGTAGCTTTGAAATATAGTTATGTATATTTTATTTACAAAAAAAATGTAACCAAATCTAACTCGAAAAATAAAAATGTTAGACATCACATGTGTTTTTACGTCGTTAAAAATGAACCCATTTTTCAATTTTGATGAAAATCAGAAGACCCCCGGCGCAAACCTGTCAGAAAAAAATGAAGATGAATGATTTCATGATGTTAAGGAATGTGAAAGGTTTTATCAAACGCAACCCGATAATTTTAACAGAGGAAGTGTTGAAAAAGATGAATTATTCAGACTAGTTTGTCTAGCTGACTAATAGACAGGCCTGACTTCATATGTTCAAGGAAAAAAAGCTGCCCCCCGGTAGAATCACCAAAATACGGTGGTAAATCGTGTGCAAAATATTTGGACCGTAGTGGGGGGATATTGAACAAAATTTCATCATGGACAGCAATACGAACTCTTTAGTGGGCACCTGGCAGGATTCCAACCAGAAATGTTTCGTTGACAGGTCTCGCCCGAATTTTCCGGGGATAAAAAAGGAGAAATAAATAGCCTTAAAAATTTGCACATATGAACATAACAATAACACTGAGTAACAAAAAAAGATTTTTTGAAAATAGTCCAGGGTTTTCCAACTGAATTAGACTTATATTGACGCCCTGAGTCCGAAAATGACCATGGTTTTGTAAAATCAGGTCAAAACCCCTATTACTAGCATATTGAAGCGTATATAGCCATATGGCTGTATCTCAAAAAGACCTGATACAGATCAATGTGATATTCTAACTCAGGACACAAAAATTAGTATAAATCAGCTGAGAAACCCCAGACTATTTTTCACCCAGTGTAATAGGCAGCCATGCTGAAATTTCATCATTTTCTATCCAAGCCTTCTAAAGTTTTAAACAAAAAAGTGTTTCATCACTTGAAATCGATTGTGTAAAAAGGACCAATTCTTCCGTCTCTTTAAATAAACGATTAATACCAGTTGGAAATTGCTCAAATGGTATCATACATATTTAACTTTAATTTATGATGCGATTCTTCCGTTTTGAAAAGTGAAGTGTCGTTCATAGCAAAAATTAATTCATTTTGTCAAAACTTACTTGTTTGTTGAATTTCATCGAAATCAGTTCGAAATTGTTGCGTTTGTGTCTTCATGGTATAGAACCGTTTTTGTTCATTGAAAGGGACAGTTTTTTTGAGTACCAAATTTGATAAACAAATGCTACAAAATTATTCGATTTGTTGCGTATTCCACATTGATGATCAATGAGAAAGCATTGCATGTATGCATGTATGAAGGGCATTTTTTTTAAGTCGTTTAAAGCATTGATTTTTTGTTCATACAGAAGCTTAATTAGGTTCCGAATTCGATGAAAATCGATTGAAATTGCTGGGTCGTTTCGAATTTCACATTCATTTTATCTCGTGGAAATCACGTGAACATTGTATGGGTACATGCTTTTAGTATGGGAGCCCTCACCCCTCATTTCAGATGCAATAGTGGTTGTTTTGCCAAATAAATCAATTTCTTAGAAAAAAACATAATTTTGAACCCATATTTATAAAACCCACTTGAAAGCTGTTCGAGCTCTGTCTTATTTTAAGTTGAATTTGTACGAAAGCCCTCATTCCATTAAATTTGGGAATGTTGAAAGTATTATGCAAACCATTATTGGCTCTAAAACACCCTAGAGTTGAAATTTTCACGTCTTTCTGATCACCCGTTCATAAAAAAAACAGGCCTTCATTTCTGTAAACGTTTCACATTTCAATCAATTCACCTGAACCCCTGAAAATCATAAACCAGATTACAGATTAGGGGTCAAATCACAGAAAAAAAAAAAAAACAAAAAGTCGGATTTTTTTTTCTCTCAAAAATACAGATTTTTTTTCGGCATCCTTGGGGTGGTTGACAAACATTCAAAGTACTTTTTGTGCGACAATTATAAACTTTGAAATGCAAACTAGTATGGGCAAAAAATGAAATGGAACTTTTATCTTTGAATTTTGCAAGATTTCTGTCAAAGCTAAGGGCACCCTGATCATAGGATCAAGTCTATTTCAACTTTCAAAATATCACATTTTTTTTTAAGTCCAATGAAAACGATCATCTATGGGTTCAAGTATCGATCTAACTTTTGCAGCATGTTAACAAGAAATTACACGCTGTCAGAAAATGCACAAGATGGCGATCTGAATTTTTTTTTGAAACAAATATATGATGAAAAAAAGAAAAAGGGATAAAGTATCCCCATTCTTACTTTATCTTGCAATAATTTTTTGTTTTCATAATAAAAAACTATTGCCTGCGTGCTCGTATTCTTTTTTTTTCATATTACAATGTTGTAAACCAGAAACGTTTACAACGTTTTTCCCAACTGTTCAAACAGTGTTCACAAAACCCTTGAAGATGTCTCAGATTTTCGGTATAAATAGTTGATCGTCTGGACTATGATCAGTATAGTAAATTCGTTTCAGCCAGAAACCAAACCCTCCCAGTAGAAGAGATGAAGCTCCTGTCGCTGTTGATCCTGGCCATGGTCGTGGTTTGCACCCTGGGAAGTGCCGTTGCCGATCCCGCTAAAAATCCCGCTAAAAATAAAAAGATTTTCAAGCTCAAAGGCAAACCGAACTTGGAATTTTCAAAACAAGTGGCCTTAAAAAAAAAGCTGCGCGACTCTTTTCGTACCACAAAGCCCAGGCAGCCCAACGCAAGCCCATAAATGGTTTTTATTCTGACTGTTGCAAATCGTCAAGAAAAAGAAAAATTGAGAAGGAAAAATAAATAATGATTTTCTATTTCTAAGCTCACGATTTTTGTAGTATTTTGTTTTTGAGAAAAGACGATTATGTTTGTTCATCATTTTTGCGTTCTTCTTATGAAATGTCTGATAATTTCAACGCCAGCGGAGATTTCGCTAAATTTTAACAATAATGACAATTCTGACAATTTTGACAATTTTGACAATTTTGATAATTTTGACAATTTTGACATTTTGACAATTTTGACAATTTTGACAATTTTGACAATTTTGACAATTTTGACAATTTTGACAATTTTGACAATTTTGACAATTTTGACAATTTTGACAATTTTGACAATTTTGACAATTTTGACAATTTTGACAATTTTGACAATTTTAACAATTTTGACAATTTTGACAATTTTGACAATTTTGACAATTTTGACAATTTTGACAATTTTGACAATTTTGACAATTTTGACAATTTTGACAATTTTGACAATTTTGACAATTTTAACAATTTTGTCAATTTTGATAATTTTGACAATTTTGACAATTTTGACAATTTTGACAATTTTGACAATTTTGACAATTTTGACAATTTTGACAATTTTGACAATTTTGACAATTTTGACAAAATGACAATTTTGACAATTTTGACAATTTTAACAATTTTGTCAATTTTGACAATTTTGACAATTTTGACAATTTTGACAATTTTGACAATTTTGACAATTTTGACAATGTTGACAATTTTGACAATTTTGACAATTTTGACAATTTTGACAATTTCAACAATTTTGACAATTTTTACAATTTTGACAATTTTGACAATTTTGACAATTTTGACAATTTTGACAATTTTGACAATTTTGACAATTTTGACAATTTTGACAATTTTGACAATTTTGACAATTTTGACAATTTTGACAATTTTGACAATTTTGACAATTTTGACAATTTTGACAATTTTGACAATTTTGACAATTTTGACAATTTTGACAATTTTGACAATTTTGACAATTTTGACAATTTTGACAATTTTGACAATTTTGACAATTTTGACAATTTTGACAATTTTGACAATTTTGACAATTTTGACAATTTTGACAATTTTGACAATTTTGACAATTTTGACAATTTTGACAATTTTGACAATTTTGACAATTTTGACAATTTTGACAATTTTGACAATTTTGACAATTTTGACAATTTTGACAATTTTGACAATTTTGACAATTTTGACAATTTTGACAATTTTAACAATTTTGTCAATTTTGATAATTTTGACAATTTTGACAATTTTGACAATTTTGACAATTTTGACAATTTTGACAATTTTGACAATTTTGACAATTTTGACAATTTTGACAATTTTGACAATTTTGACAATTTTGACAATTTTGACAATTTTGACAATTTTGACAATTTTGACAATTTTGACAATTTTAACAATTTTGTCAATTTTGACAATTTTGACAATTTTGACAATTTTGACAATTTTGACAATTTTGACAATTTTGACAATGTTGACAATTTTGACAATTTTGACAATTTTGACAATTTTGACAATTTCAACAATTTTGACAGTTTTGACAATTTTGACAATTTTGACAATTTTGACAATTTTGACAATTTTGACAATTTTGACAATTTTGACAATTTTGACAATTTTGACAATTTTGACAATTTTGACAATTTTGACAATTTTGACAATTTTGACAATTTTGACAATTTTGACAATTTTGACAATTTTGACAATTTTGACAATTTTGACAATTTTGACAATTTTGACAATTTTGACAATTTTGACAATTTTGACAATTTTGACAATTTTGACAATTTTGACAATTTTGACAATTTTGACAATTTTGACAATTTTGACAATTTTGACAATTTTGACAATTTTGACAATTTTGACAATTTTGACAATTTTGACAATTTTGACAATTTTGACAATTTTGACAATTTTGACAATTTTGACAATTTTTACAATTTATATAAGCCTGTTGACTTAGTTTTATAATTCAAGTTATTTTTAAGCATATAACATGAACTCAATTTCAAACTTTTTTTCCCGAAAGATCAGACTAGAAATTATTCCTTCATGAAAGAGACAAAATTTTTTTAACGTTTTGAGTTGGGAGGGTCCATCCTCAAGTCACTTGTGCACAAACTCACCTCCATCCTAACATCAGACAACTTTTTCTCTCTCCAAAAAACACTTTGCGAAGTTGGTTGCTTCGTGTTGAAACTTTCGCTCTGAAACATGAAGCAAACAGCAGCAGTAGCGGCAGCTTGTTAAAGTACCTTTAGCAGTGATTTATTTTCGGGCGAGTTGCACTTTTACGTTTTGTCATTTGCGCTGATGATGGTCTTGTTTTCCTTCCCCACTTTTTGTGGAAAAAAAGAATCGAGGAGCTCCACTTCCGGTTGGTGGCTCCGGTTATTTTCCTGGACTATCTGCCGGTACCTCTTTGTCTTGCAGGAACCACGGCAAAAAGTTGGTATTTTATACTTGGAAGCGGGGGAAAACCTGACGAGCGCAATATTTATGATTCGTAAGCAGAAAAGCTGAACGCTGATGTTGGTGGTATTCGTCGTTTGTAGTTTTCGGAGTTGAGTTTGAGAAAACGCAGCAGTAGTAAATGGGAAAAGACAATTTTTAACTTCGGTTTTAACAGACCCTAGCAAAATACGAGCTGAAAGTGATGGTTTCTGTTGCTATCTCTACGGTGTTTTTTCGGTTTGGTTAACGTTTTCACTTCCACTCTATGGAGCCACAATTGAGTAAAATGTTACTTCCCCCATTCGGAGAAATGTGACTTTGAAACAGACACAAACGTTTAGTTTTTTTTCTACCAAAAAAATTACTTTTGAGAGACGAATTTATTTCACATATTGTGGTTGAAACTGAGAGGAAATTTTAGAACTGAAGCTACGAGGAAAAAACTACGTGTAATGTGGCATCATTTATCATGAGGTTTTTGTTTTTGTACTGCGTCATCCATACCCTAGAATAAACTGTAACTTTCAGAAACGACACTCTAGCGTGGCACTATTTGTCAAATGCAGTTTTATAAATTGATTCGGAAGAATTTTTCCCTTCCTGGAACGATTAATCTTGGGTTTTAGTCACATGCATATCCGTTTTCTTCTGACTTTGAGAGGAAATGTATTATTCATGACTTTTGGAACGAAAAAAAGAGAAAAAATAATTTCCTTAGCTATCTTAAATAATATGCATTTACATAAAAAAAAACTCCACTTTATTTTCATTTATTCTTGGGTTTAAAGACTTTTTGAAGGCTAAATTAATTATTAATTCTGCAGATTTCTGCAAATAGATAAAAAAAAAATAAACAAATGCAATACTTTAAAAATATTTAATTCTACAGTTTGAAATTAAATTGAATAAACTACATAAAGTTTTATTATGTATTTTTGCTTATAGCCGTTAAAACATATTTTTGTTATTCGTGACTTTCTTATATCAACGACGCGACTAACGGACAATCATTGATGAACTTATCCGGTACAACCAGGCTCGATGTTTACTCTTGGGCAATGACTTAGGGAGCCACTGACTTGCCAATCACAAGTTCTTTTTAACAAATACAGACTTCGTTCGATTTAAGCAACTCGCTCGAACATTTTGTATTGCCAACTCGAACCGTTTATTTTCTCAACTTTTTTTTACCTTCATCTTGAATAGACCTATTGTCATTTGCTTTATTATTTGACAAAGATAGAAATATTCCAAATTTTAAGTATTTTTTAAATTACTTTTGAACAAGTTTTGGACACCTATAGCGCATTTCCATTGATCCATGATGTTTGATATTTTTGTTATATTTAAGAAACTTTATAGATAGTTTTGTCATTTAAAGTCATTTTTTGTATTTGTTCGAAAGATTTAACAAGTTTTAAATTATTTCTGTCATTTTTAAGTAGGTTTTTCATGCAATTTTTATTATTTTTTCTTATATTGTTGAAAAATAGAAAAATATATTTTTGTCGTAATTCTAAGTAATGTTGGTCCAGTAAGAGCAGAAAATATTTAGTAAATAAGTTCTTTAAAAAAATACGTTTCAAATCGAACCGTGCCTTAATCACCGGTGTCTGTTTTTTTTCCTCGTTAAAATGCTCAATATGATATTTTTTAGGAAGATTGTTATATGAATAAACAGTTTGCTCAAATTTTTTTTGATTTTTTTTTTATTATTATTTTTTAACATAATTCAATGACAAATTTAAGCTGATCCTTCAAAAATTGAAATAATAATTGATGATTCATAGAGGAGAGTGGAGTGACGTGGGCCACTCTGAATATCTCGAATGTGTGTTGAGATAAACATTTCAATCCAACTGTCATCGTTGTCGCTTGGTGTAAGAATATTTTTCCATATGTTGTTGGCTTATCTATGCCTCTTATATTTATCAAGCTTAAAATTTTTTTCTTACATTATTGAACAAGCACCCATTAATTGCATCTATGGGGAACCTAAAGTTCATAACAAAAATATGCTCATACGCTTATGATCTAAGTTTTGTCAAGTTCTTTCATGTGGAAAAGGAATATTCTTAGAAAGCATCAATAAGTCACACAAACGCAACCTGTTTGCAAATCACAGCTTGAGGGAAATCGTGGGCCACATTTTGTGGGATATCTTTGTAAAGTTTTCTTGTGCGAAATGAAGAGTTATGAAAAATATTTGTCCATCCTTTATAAGGAATTTTGCCGAAACGTTCGCGAGCCAGGTTTTGAGAATTATTTGATCATGCACATAAATTTTTTTTATCGAAGTGATAATATATTAAAAAATAACTAAACTTATCAAGGCACTCCTCTTGATTAAAACCAATTTTATAGACGAGGTAGGGTTTTTGTGTGTCAGAAATTGAATTTCAGTACAAAAAGCTTATGAAAAAGCCGATCGAAATTGACGATTTTAATTGGTTTCAATTTTTGAACGTCGTGAAGTGTCGTAGAATGAAATATCTAAGGTCGAAAGTGGGACTAAACCCCTAAAACAACATCCGTTCGTACGGCCTTGATTTGAAGAACTTTTTCCTTGGAATCACGATAGACACAATACTGCTTCGTATGACAGTCTTCTTTTAAAAATTGATAATGGTGTATTCTACAAAACAAAATGCAGCTCGATCATCTCGAAAGGCTGCCATCCATGAAATTTATCCTTCTTTCGTTAACAGGCTTTCTTTTATAAATATTACGCTACGATATATTTAAGCGAGTTCAGTATGCTTTTTAAGCATATAATCATAGTTTAGATTCTCCTCTATCGATGTGTCAAATAATATCGTCTTATTCATTTTCGCTTGGTGACACCTTATAAGAATGTCCACTATCCGGCAATTTTTTCGGTCCCGAGAATCGGGAAATCTGATGGCTTGTTTCCCGGGAATTCCTGGTATCCTGGGATTTGTTCAAAAAGTATCCTTCTAAATATTTTTAAGCTTATTTTTAATAAAATAAATCAAACAGAATTCAATAATGATAAAATAAAAACAGTTGAACGAACTATAAAACCTGAACAGGTGAATTTAGGAATTCTTTCAAGCAAAAAATTATTTTTATTTGTTTGACTAATCCAAGCTTTTTCTTGGTTTTTTTTTTTTTTTGACACTACATATTTGTTCTTCATATAAAAAAACGACGTCTTCTTTATTTTTAAGTTTAAAAAATCATCTGGCTTTCAAAACAAGAGGGAAACAAGTGCATATATATGACTTTCAGGGAAACACAATTCACAATTCAGGTAGGTAGCTGAAGCGCGATTTTTCATAAATTTTTCAAGGTGTTGTTTTTATTTAATGAACACGGTGTGAAAATACAAAGAATCTATTTGAAAAAATCTATTTGAATAAAAAAAATGAACAAAATGGCAGCAAAACGTCTACTTCAGCAGAAACGGCATATTCTAAATGAGTTAGGAATGACTTCATTTGCAAAAAGAACAGTAAGAATGGTTCCGGAGGCCATCAGGCTTTTCCAGAGAAATATTATCTACTTGTCAAAATTCTCAAAATTGTCAAAATTGTCAAAATTGTCAAAATTTATTAAAAATTGTCAAAATTGTCAAAATTGTCAAAATTGTCAAAATTGTCAAAATTGTCAAAATTGTCAAAATTGTCAAAATTGTCAAAATTGTCAAAATTGTCAAAATTGTCAAAATTGTCAAAATTGTCAAAATTGTCAAAATTGTCAAAATTGTCAAAATTGTCAAAATTGTCAAAATTGTCAAAATTGTCAAAATTGTCAAAATTGTCAAAATTGTCAAAATTGTCAAAATTGTCAAAATTGTCAAAATTGTCAAAATTGTCAAAATTGTCAAAATTGTCAAAATTGTCAAAATTGTCAAAATTGCCAAAATTGTCAAAATTGTCAAAATTGTCAAAATTGTCAAAATTGTCAAAATTGTCAAAATTGTCAAAATTGTCAAAATTGTCAAAATTGTCAAAATTGTCAAAATTGTCAAAATTGTCAAAATTGTCAAAATTGTCAAAATTGTCAAAATTGTTAAAATTGTCAAAATTGTCAAAATTGTCAAAATTGTCAAAATTGTCAAAATTGTCGAAATTGTCAAAATTGTCAAAATTGTCAAAATTGTCAAAATTGTCAAAATTGTCAAAATTGTCAAAATTTTCTATTTAAAAGTTTATTTGACTGAATTGGGAGAACAGCATCCAAATATGCATTGATGTTATTATATCAGCTGTCGTTTCTGAGATTTAAGGCTAGCATTTGAAAAATGTCAAAATTCATTTAATATTTTTTAGCGCTTTTTTCAACTGTAAATATTAGCAGACATTGAAAATAAAGGTTTATAATAAATGGTCAACTTTCTCGATGGCTGCGAGAAATATTGATTTCTGAGTGAAAAGTTGCATAAGGTTTCGTTTTGGTTTTTTCAATTTTACGACAACCCACAACTTTGACGAAATTTCAAAGATATTTGAAACCAAAATGACATTGACAGTCTTCAACGAAGTTGATCTTGAATATCAAAAACTTTCAAACGCCCTCTTGTGATGTCAAAAATCGATAATTTTGTTTCCAACTGAATTTGTTTCTTTGAAACTAAAAAATAAAGAAAAAACAGGTTCTTCATTGAACAAATGATAAAAAATATATTTACCAAAAGTTTAAGATTTTAATGTTAGTTTATTGGTTTATCAGCTATCAATAGGCCGGAAGAAATATCAATTTCTTCTTTTTTCATCCCCTCGCAGACTTTCAATGCTGCTGCTTCCGATTGTTTGTTTTGATTTGGTCATCCGGTGGATAAAGACGGAACGGCTTGGGAAGCGCAATTTTTAAACTGTTTCCACTGATTCTTTATTTTGATTTAGCCTTCCAGTGGATAAAGACTGAATTAGCTTAGGAGGCGCAAATTTATGAGACTGTTGTTGCTGATTGTTTATTTTAATTTTGATTTTCGGTGGAAAAAGACGATTTGGCATAGGAAGCGCAGATTTCTAAAGCTGTTCCTGATTGTTTATTTTTATTAGGCGTTATGGTGGAAAAAGTTTAAATTGGCATTGAAAACTCAGCTTTTTAAGGCTTCTGCTGCTGCTTTTTTGTTATGATTTGACCTTCCGGTGGATAAAGAATGAATTTGCTTAGGAAGCGCAGATTTTCAAGGCTGCTGCTGTTTGTTTGTTTTTATTCAACCTTCTTCTGGAAAAGGAATTGGCCTAGGAAACGCAGACTTTCAATGCTGCTGCTTCTGATTGTTTGTTTTGATTTGGTCTCCCAGTGGTTAAAGATGGATTGGCTTGGGAAGCGCAGATTTTTGAGCCTGCTGCTACTTGATTTTTCCTTTCGGTGGAGAAGACGATTTTGATTTTTGAAGCTGTTGCCGCTGATTGTTTGTTTTGGGTTGGCGCTCTGTAGGAAAAAGTCGAACTAAGCATTGGAAGTGCAGACTATTAAGGTTGCGGCTACTGGTTTTTTGTTTGGATTTGGGCTTTCGGTGGATAAAGACGGAATTTGTTTGGAAAGCACAGATTATTGAGAGTGTTCCTGGTGATTGTTTAACTTTTATATGGCTTTCCTGTTGATGAAGACGGAATTGATGATACGAATCAGCTATCTCTTTCAAATCTTGTTTATTTACATTGATCGCGCATTGTCACTCTAGGAAACTACAGGCCTTCTCGGGAACTACAGGCCGCAGAATTCGGCTTCGAATTCCTTCCGGGTGATTTTCGGATCATTGACCAGGTGCTAGATAAAAGAATGTTTAGTTCCCAGATATTTTTCCGATGAATTTTGGGAAACCAGTAAGCCTGACGTCTGTTTTGAACAATGGAAAAGAAAGATCAAGGAACGTCCGGATCATGAGTTAAAAAATGGTTTAAGGCACTTCTTAACAATGAAAATCAGTTTCACGATCACCATTTTTCAGATGGATCTAAATCAGCGGCTGGAGTTGGTTGTAGCGGTGATTCGCCATTGAGGACAAAAAAAAAGCAAAACTACCCGTCCAGTTTTCCATTCTTTCAGCAGAAGCTCAAGCAATTTTAAGGGCAGTTGAAAAGGCAGTAGCAAAAGAGTCTAGCTTGATATTTTTTCAAAATTCCAAGAGTGTTCTGGAACCAGTTTTAATCCAAAGACCTCATCATCCTCAAATGAAACCGGCCGAAGAGGATCAAAGTTATCGATTCAAAACTGATTTTTCATGTTCCTCCCGAAAAAACTATCTCAAAATCCCAACAAACTTCAGGCTCGTTCAGCAGAGCTCGTTCAGCAAGTGTCAAAAAGAGAAGTTTGATCTGAACAAATACTTTAATTTCGATTTGATAAGTATTTTTTTTTACACATTATTTCATTTATTTATTTTACAATTCATTCTGAAAACATTTTTTATTTGAATCGAAAGGGTTAATAAAGTATCGTCTGTTGCTCCTACTTTCATCTAAAAAGGAAGAAGGCAGCAAATTCCAAGACCCATATGTGTGTGTGTGTGCGAGTGTGTTCGAAATGCCGCAGCATCTTCATTCACTTTTTTTCTCAAGATGTTGTTAATGTTGACGACACAAAGATGCTCAAGTGATGATGGCTGCCCGAATGATACCGGCCACGTTCTCATTGTGAACTTAATTAATCGCCGCTACGTGACGATGTCCAGGTCGTTAGGCTGCCTGCGAGAATGTGTCGATGCCAAGTGTGGGTCGCTCGTTTCCAGGATGTGATGTGTAGCTGGGTCTTTCTCATGCTTTTTTTTTCATTTTCGTATCCTCAGAGCATCCAGTTGTCAATTGGTCCCTTATTTTATTATTTAGTCGCTCGATTTCGAAAATAAATTACGATAAATATTGTTATTTCTTCTTTTACTATCAAGCTAAAAGAGCTTTTGAGATTTTTTAAACAAACTCGACCTGTTTACTTCTTTAATTCCCGTCCTTTAAGTTATTTGAATTTTGAGATTATTGTTTGTAAAAATCAGATTTAATGTTGTATGTTTTGAATACAAAATTTGACACAGGGTGGCTCCAGAGACAAGCCCAAATATGGCGATATTTTGAAACATTTCTTAGTTCGCATGCGATCAAAGCATCTAACGGGATTGGGTTCTCAATTTCTGCTAAAATAGCTCACATTCCAGCTAGCACCAAAAGGAGGTCGAAAAAATAATCAACATATGTATTTAATCAAACCAAATTATTTCAAATATCATTAAAGTCTGGTATTGTTTTTTTATACCATGTAACATGCCTCGCAAGCTTTAAGAAAAAAAATTGATCAAACAAAAACGTTATCGATTTTTGCCCAACTGTTCAAATATTGTACACAAAAACCTTGAAGATGTCTCAAATTTTCTGTATAAATAGTTGGTCGTCAGGACTAAGGTCAGTATAGTGAATTTGTTTGAGCCAGAAACAAAACCCTCCAAGTCGAAAAAATGAAGCTGCTGTCGCTGTTGATCCTGGCCATGGTCGTGGTTTGCACCCTGGGAAGTGCCGTTGCCGATGCCGATCCCGCTGGAGGAAAAAAGCTTGGCAAGGTTAGGGGCCATCATAAGGGCTCGGGAAAAAAACTGGCCTTCAAGAAAATCCATCGCAAATCCGGCGGTACCAGAAAACCCAAGAAGCCCAAAACAACTACCACCGCGAGCCCATAAATGGTTTTGATGCTGAAAACTCTGAATCTTCAAGAAGGTCAAGAATTAAGACGGAAAAATAAATGATTAATTGTTAAAAAACGATTTTTTTTTGTTCATCAATTTTGTGAAATTTTAATGAAATATGGAAAATTTTATAAATTATCCAGCAATTTTTTTTTTTAAATTGGCGTTTATGACAATTTTGACAATTTTGACAATTTTGACAATTTTGACAATTTTGACAATTTTGACAATTTTGACAATTTTAACAATTTTGACAATTTTGACAATTTTGACAATTTTGACAATTTTGACAATTTTGACAATTTTGAAAATTTTGACAATTTTGACAATTTTGACAATTTTGACAATTTTGACAATTTTGACAATTTTGACAATTTTGACAATTTTGACAATTTTGACAATTTTGACAATTTTGACAATTTTGACAATTTTGACAATTTTGACAATTTTGACAATTTTGACAATTTTGACAATTTTGACAATTTTGACAATTTTGACAGTTTTACAATTTTGACAATTTTGCCAATTTTGACAATTTTGACAATTTTGACAATTTTGACAATTTTGACAATTTTGACAATTTTGACAATTTTGACAATTTTGACAATTTTGACAATTTTGACAATTTTGACAATTTTGACAGTTTTGACAATTTTGACAATTTTGACAATTTTGACAATTTTGACAATTTTGACAATTTTGACAATTTCGACAATTTTGACAATTTTGACAATTTTGACAATTTTGACAATTTTGACAATTTTGACAATTTTGACAATTTTGACAATTTTGACAATTTTGACAATTTTGACAATTTTGACAATTTTGACAATTTTGACAATTTTGACAATTTTGACAATTTTGACAATTTTGACAATTTTGACAATTTTGACAATTTTGACAATTTTGACAATTTTGACAATTTCGACAATTTTGACAATTTTGATAATTTTGATAATTTTGATAATTTTGATAATTTTGATAATTTTGATAATTTTGATAATTTTGATAATTTTGATAATTTTGATAATTTTGATAATTTCACAATTTTGACAATTTTGACAATTTTGACAATTTTGACAATTTTGACAATTTTGACAATTTTGACAATTTTGACAATTTTGACAATTTTGACAATTTTGACAATTTTGACAATTTTGACAATTTTGACAATTTTGGGCAATTTTGACAATTTTGACAATTTTGACAATTTTGACAATTTTGACAATTTTGACAATTTTGACAATTTTGACAATTTTGACAATTTTGACAATTTTGACAATTTTGACAATTTTGACAATTTTGACAATTTGACAATTTTGACAATTTTGACAATTTTGACAATTTTGACAATTTTGACAATTTTGACAATTTGGCAATTTTGAAATTTTGACAATTTTGACTATTTTGACAATTTTGACAATTTTGACAATTTTGACAATTTTGACAATTTTGACAATTTTGACAATTTTGACAATTTTGACAATTTTGACAATTTTGACAATTTTGACAATTTTGACAATTTTGACAATTTTGACAATTTTGACAATTTTGACAATTTTGACAATTTTGACAATTTTGACAATTTTGACAATTTTGACAATTTGGCAATTTTGACAATTTTGACAATTTTGACAATTTTGACAATTTTGACAATTTTGACAATTTTGACAATTTTGACAATTTTGACAATTTTGACAATTTTGACAATTTTGACAATTTTGACAATTTTGACAGTTTTGACAATTTTGACAATTTTGACAATTTTGACAATTTTGACAATTTTGACAATTTTGACAATTTTGACAATTTTGACCATTTTGACAATTTTGAAAATTTTGACAATTTTGACAATTTTGACAATTTTGACAATTTTGACAATTTTGACAATTTTGACAATTTTGACAATTTTGACAATTTTGACAATTTTGACAATTTTGACAATTTTGACAATTTTGACAATTTTGACAATTTTGACAATTTTGACAATTTTGACAATTTTGACAATTTTGACAATTTTGACAATTTTGACAATTTTGACAATTTTGACAATTTTGACAATTTTGACAATTTTGACAATTTTGACAATTTTGACAATTTTGACAATTTTGACAATTTTGACAATTTTGACAATTTGACAATTTTGACAATTTTGACAATTTTGACAATTTTGACAATTTTGACAATTTTGACAATTTTGACAATTTTGACAATTTTGACAATTTTGACAATTTTGACAATTTTGACAATTTTGACAATTTTGACAATTTGACAATTTTGACAATTTTGACAATTTTGACAATTTTGACAATTTTGACAATTTTGACAATTTTGACAATTTTGACAATTTTGACAATTTTGACAATTTTGACAATTTTGACAATTTTGACAATTTTGACAATTTTGACAATTTTGACAATTTTGACAATTTTGACAATTTTGACAATTTTGACAATTTTGACAGTTTTGACAATTTTGACAATTTTGACAATTTTGACAATTTTGACAATTTTGACAATTTTGACAATTTTGACAATTTTGACAATTTTGACAATTTTGACCATTTTGACAATTTTGACAATTTTGACAATTTTGACAATTTTGACAATTTTGACAATTTTGACAATTTTGACAATTTTGACAATTTTGACAATTTTGACAATTTTGACAATTTTGACAATTTTGACAATTTTGACAATTTTGACAATTTTGACAATTTTGACAATTTTGACAATTTTGACAATTTGGCAATTTTGACAATTTTGAAAATTTTGACAATTTTGACAATTTTGACAATTTTGACAATTTTGACAATTTTGACAATTTTGACAATTTTGACAATTTTGACAATTTTGACAATTTTGACAATTTTGACAATTTTGACAATTTTGACAATTTTGACAATTTTGACAATTTTGACAATTTTGACAATTTTGACAGTTTTGACAATTTTGACAATTTTGACAATTTTGACAATTTTGACAATTTTGACAATTTTGACAATTTTGACAATTTTGACAATTTTGACAATTTTGACAATTTTGACCATTTTGACAATTTTGACAATTTTGACAATTTTGACAATTTTGACAATTTTGACAATTTTGACAATTTTGACAATTTTGACAATTTTGACAATTTTGACAATTTTGACAATTTTGACAATTTTGACAATTTTGACAATTTTGACAATTTTGACAATTTTGACAGTTTTGACAATTTTGACAATTTTGACAATTTTGACAATTTTGACAATTTTGACAATTTTGACAATTTTGACAATTTTGACAATTTTGACAATTTTGATAATTTTGACAATTTTGACAATTTTGACAATTTTGACAATTTTGACAATTTTGACAATTTTGACAATTTTGACAATTTTGACAATTTTGACAATTTTGACAATTTTGACAATTTTGACAATTTTGACAATTTTGACAATTTTGACAATTTTGACAATTTTGACAATTTTGACAATTTTGACAATTTTGACAATTTTGACAATTTTGACAATTTTGACAATTTTGACAATTTTGACAATTTTGACAATTTTGACAATTTTGACAATTTTGACAATTTTGACAATTTTGACAATTTTGACAATTTTGACAATTTTGACAATTTTGACAATTTTGACAATTTTGACAATTTTGACAATTTTGACAATTTTGACAATTTTGACAATTTCGACAATTTTGACAATTTCGACAATTTTTACAATTTTGAAAATTTTGACAATTTTGACAATTTTGACAATGTTGACAATTTTGACAATGTTGACAATTTTGACAATTTTGACAATTTTGACAATTTTGACAATTTTGACAATTTTGACAATTTTGACAATTTCGACAATTTTGACAATTTTGACAATTTTGACAATTTTGACAATTTTGACAATTTTGACAATTTTGACAATTTTGACAATTTTGACAATTTTGACAATTTTGACAATTTTGACAATTTTGACAATTTTGACAATTTTGACAATTTTGACAATTTTGACAATTTTGACAATTTTGACAATTTTGACAATTTTGACAATTTTGACAATTTTGACAATTTTGACAATTTTGACAATTTTGACAATTTTGACAATTTTGACAATTTTGATAATTTTGACAATTTTGACAATTTTGATAATTTTGATAATTTTGATAATTTTGATAGTTTTGACAATTTTGACAATTTTGACAATTTTGACAATTTTGACACTTTCGACAATTTTGACAATTTTGACAATTTTGACAATTTTGACAATTTTGACAATTTCGACAATTTTGACAATTTTGACAATTTTGACAATTTTGACAATTTTGACAATTTTGAAGATTTTGACAATTTTGATAATTTTGACAATTTTGCCAATTTTGACAATTTCGACAATTTTGACAATTTAGACAATTTTGACAATTTTGACAATTTTGACAATTTTGACAATTTTGACAATTTTGACAATTTTGACAATTTTGACAATTTTGACAATTTTGACAATTTTGACAATTTTGACAATTTTGACAATTTTGACAATTTTGACAATTTTGACAATTTTGACAATTTTGACAATTTTGACAATTTTGACAATTTTGACAATTTTGACAATTTTGACAATTTTGACAATTTTGACAATTTTGACAATTTTGACAATTTTGACAATTTTGACAATTTTGACAATTTTGACAATTTTGACAATTTTGACAATTTTGACAATGTTGACAATTTTGACAATTTTGACAATTTTGACAATTTTGACAATTTTGACGATTTTGACAATTTTGACAATTTTGACAATTTTGACAATTTTGACAATTTTGACAATTTTGACAATTTTGACAATTTTGACAATTTTGACAATTTTGACAATTTTGACAATTTTGACAATTTTGACAATTTTGACAATTTTGACAATTTTGACAATTTTGACAATTTTGACAATTTTGACAATTTTGACAATTTTGACAATTTTGACAATTTTGACAATTTTGACAATTTTGACAATTTTGACAATTTTGACAATTTTGACAATTTTGACAATTTTGACAATTTTGACAATTTTGACAATTTTGACAATTTTGACAATTTTGACAATTTTGACAATTTTGACAATTTTGACAATTTTGACAATTTTGACAATTTTGACAATTTTGACAATTTTGACAATTTTGACAATTTTGACAATTTTGACAATTTTGACAATTTTGACAATTTTGACAATTTTGACAATTTTGACAATTTTGACAATTTTGACAATTTTGACAATTTTGACAATTTTGACAATTTTGACAATTTTGACAATTTTGACAATTTTGACAATTTTGACAATTTTGACAATTTTGACAATTTTGACAATTTTGACAATTTTGACATTTCTCACAATTTTGGCAATAATGATAATTAAGCCTTCAGAAAACTTTCAAAATTTGAAAAAACAATTGAAACTTTTAAAAAATTAAAAAAAATTAAAATTTGGAATTTTTTTTACTAGAAAAACGTTGGAAAAAAATTTAAAAATATTTATCAGTTTTAAAATTTAAAAAAACTTTATAAATTATTAAACTTTTAAAAATTTAAAAAAATTATTGAAATTTCAAAAAAATTTCAAAATTTTTAAAATTTTGAAAATTTTGAAAATTACAAATATTCTGTAAATCTTCACAATTTTGAGAATGTTCAAAATTTTCGCAATTTAAACAAAATGGTTCGAACAATTTGGATGTTTAAAGTTTTTCATTTTTATTATTATTACTATGAGGCATTCAGTTTTGATACAATTTTTTGACAATTTTTAAATATTTTGGAGTTTTTCCTGAGGTATTTATAGTGTAATCGTCGAATGTGCTTACTTTATATACTGCCGGCCATAAGTTTGGAATCACTCCCTATAAACGAGCTAATTTGTTCTCATATCTCAGTCATCTTATGACATATTGCATTTCTTTCAATCTCATTCTAAAGACGATGAGGGTAACCTTTTTCGTATGACTTTGGCAAAATATATATGTTAACTAAGTTTTACTTTAGTTTGGCATAAAGTTGCGATATTTCCGAAAATTCGCACTTCAATCAGCTCAGGGTGGACCGAATTTCAAAATTCCAGTTCCATTCGGATATTTTTTTTCATAAATATCAAAACACATTTATTTAGATTTTTGAAAAAAAAATTGCAAAGTGCTTTAAATATACAAAACAGCTGCTTAAGTTATCGCTCAAAAGTTTGGGCCGCCTCTTCAGTATTGTGTATCGTGAGTTGTTTTCGTTTTTGCGATACTTAGTGAAAATGTTTTTTTAAACTTGCTAAGATTATGGGTTGAATCTTGAAATCAGTTTTGCTTCAAATTCTATAGAAAGCAAGAAAAAACTGTGTTTTTTTACCTGCTTTGATATGTGCTTTTGCTCCAAACTGTTAGAGGCTCGCGTTACCTGCATCTGCATGAGTATACGTAAGTGCAGTTGTACGCGCATAATTTGTGTTCTATGCAAACAGTGATATTTATTTTCATTAAATCATTCATAACTCTTGAAGTATAACTTACAAAAGCAATTTCTTCTTATCAACATTTATTCGCAGTGAGTATAGAAGATTTGCAGATTGTTTTATAAAAGGAAAATAAAAAATAAGTATATTGAAAAAAAAAATGTTGAAAGATTTCCCTATTCTTCTCTTATTTCCAATTTTTCAAAATGCAAACCTTCAAGTATACAAACCTACAAAATACAAGTCTTATTTGGAATTGCAATGTTTTTGAATTTATCAAACTACATTAAAAACAAAATTTAAAAAAAAAATTTAAACTCATCTTAGAAATTTTCTTAAGTTTTGATTTTTATTTATCATAAAAAAGAATATTGCCTGCGTACACGTGTTCTTCTTATTTTTCAAATCACAATTTTGTAAAACAGAAACGTTCTCAATTTTCTGCCCAACTGTTCAAATATTGTTCACAAAAACCATGACCATGCCTCAGATTTTCTGTATAAATAGTTGATCGTCTAGAGTGAGGTCAGTAAAGTGAATTTGTTTCAGGCAGAAACCAAACCATCCAAGTAGAAGAGATGAAGCTCCTGTCGCTGTTGATCCTGGCCATGGTCGTGGTTTGCACTCTGGGAAGTGCCGTTGCCGATGCAGATCCCGGTGAAGTAAGCCAGTGGGCCGCGATGTCAGGTAGAACTAGAAGAACCACGCCAAAAAGAGAGATCTACAAAACTAAATATCCCCAAACCGGCGGTCGCCATCGCGGGGGTTCCGTTTACAGGAAGCCTACGAAACCCAAAGCAACTGGATAAATGGTTTCGATCCTGGCAGTTCCGAATCCCCATGAAGGACAAGAATAAAGACAGAAAAATAAATAAGAATTTGCTATTCTAAAGTAACGATTTTGGGAGTGTTACGTTTTTTTTTTTGAGAAAAGTACGATTTGTTTGTTCCTTCATTTTATGTCATTTTTGTGCTATGTTTGTTCTTTTGTGAATTTCGACAATTTTGACAATTTTGACAATTTTGACAATTTTGACAATTCTGCCAGTTTTGACAACTTTGACAATTTTGACAATTTTGACAATTTTGACAATTTTGACAATTTTGACAATTTTGACAATTTTGACAATTTTGACAATTTTGACAATTTTGACAATTTTGACAATTTTGACAATTTTGACAATTTTGACAATTTTGACAATTTTGACAATTTTGACAATTTTGACAATTTTGACAATTTTGACAATTTTGACAATTTTGACAATTTTGACAATTTTGACAATTTTGACAATTTTGACAATTTTGACAATTTTGACAATTTTGACAATTTTGACAATTTTGACAATTTTGATAATTTTGATAATTTTGACAATTTGGACAATTTTGACAATTTTGACAATTTTGACAATTTTGACAATTTTGACAATTTTGACAATTTTGACAATTTTGACAATTTTGACAATTTTGACAATTTTGACAATTTTGACAATTTTGACAATTTTGACAATTTTGACAATTTTGACAATTTTGACAATTTTGACAATTTTGACAATTTTGACAATTTTGACAATTTTGACAATTTTGACAATTTTGACAATTTTGACAATTTTGACAATTTTGACAATTTTGACAATTTTGACAATTTTGACAATTTTGACAATTTTCACAATTTTGACAATTCTGTCAATTTTAAAAATTTTGACAATTTTGACAATTTTGACAACTTTGACAATTCTGACAATTTTGACAATTTTGGACTATTTCGACAATTTTGAAAATTTTGACAATTTTGACATTTTTGACAATTTTGACAATTTTGACAATTTTGACAATTTTGACAATTTTGACAATTTTGACAATTTTGACAATTTTGACAATTTGGCAATTTTGGACTATTTCGACAATTTTGACAATCTTGACAGTTTTGACAATTTTGACAATTTTGACAATTTTGACAATTTTGACAATTTTGACAATTTTGACAATTTTGACAATTTTGGACTATTTCGACAATTTTGACAATTTTGACAATTTTGACAATTTTGACAATTTTGACAATTTTGACAATTTTGACAATTTTGACAATTTTGACAATTTTGACAATTTTGACAATTTTGACAATTTTGACAATTTTGACAATTTTGACAATTTTGACAATTTTGACAATTTTGACAATTTTGACAATTTTGACAATTTTGACAATTTTGACAATTTTGACAATTTTGACAATTTTGATAATTTTGATAATTTTGACAATTTGGACAATTTTGACAATTTTGACAATTTTGACAATTTTGACAATTTTGACAATTTTGACAATTTTGACAATTTTGACAATTTTGACAATTTTGACAATTTTGACAATTTTGACAATTTTGACAATTTTGACAATTTTGACAATTTTGACAATTTTGACAATTTTGACAATTTTGACAATTTTGACAATTTTGACAATTTTGACAATTTTGACAATTTTGACAATTTTGACAATTTTGACAATTTTGACAATTTTGACAATTTTGACAATTTTGACAATTTTGACAATTTTCACAATTTTGACAATTTTGACAATTTTCACAATTTTGACAATTCTGTCAATTTTAAAAATTTTGACAATTTTGACAATTTTGACAACTTTGACAATTCTGACAATTTTGACAATTTTGGACTATTTCGACAATTTTGAAAATTTTGACAATTTTGACATTTTTGACAATTTTGACAATTTTGACAATTTTGACAATTTTGACAATTTTGACAATTTTGACAATTTTGACAATTTGGCAATTTTGGACTATTTCGACAATTTTGACAATCTTGACAGTTTTGACAATTTTGACAATTTTGACAATTTTGACAATTTTGACAATTTTGACAATTTTGACAATTTTGGACTATTTCGACAATTTTGACAATTTTGACAATTTTGACAATTTTGACAATTTTGACAATTTTGACAATTTTGACAATTTTGACAATTTTGACAATTTTGACAATTTTGACAATTTTGACAATTTTGACAATTTTGACAATTTTGACAATTTTGACAATTTTGACAATTTTGACAATTTTGACAATTTTGACAATTTTGACAATTTTGACAATTTTGACAATTTTGACAATTTTGATAATTTTGATAATTTTGACAATTTGGACAATTTTGACAATTTTGACAATTTTGACAATTTTGACAATTTTGACAATTTTGACAATTTTGACAATTTTGACAATTTTGACAATTTTGACAATTTTGACAATTTTGACAATTTTGACAATTTTGACAATTTTGACAATTTTGACAATTTTGACAATTTTGACAATTTTGACAATTTTGACAATTTTGACAATTTTGACAATTTTGACAATTTTGACAATTTTGACAATTTTGACAATTTTGACAATTTTGACAATTTTGACAATTTTGATAATTTTGATAATTTTGACAATTTGGACAATTTTGACAATTTTGACAATTTTGACAATTTTGATAATTTTGATAATTTTGACAATTTGGACAATTTTGACAATTTTGACAATTTTGACAATTTTGACAATTTTGACAATTTTGACAATTTTGACAATTTTGACAATTTTGACAATTTTGACAATTTTGACAATTTTGACAATTTTGACAATTTTGACAATTTTGACAATTTTGACAATTTTGACAATTTTGACAATTTTGACAATTTTGACAATTTTGACAATTTTGACAATTTTGATAATTTTGATAATTTTGACAATTTGGACAATTTTGACAATTTTGACAATTTTGACAATTTTGACAATTTTGACAATTTTGACAATTTTGACAATTTTGACAATTTTGACAATTTTGATAATTTTGACAATTTTGACAATTTTGACAATTTTGACAATTTTGACAATTTTGACAATTTTGACAATTTTGACAATTTTGACAATTTTGACAATTTTGACAATTTTGACAATTTTGACAATTTTGACAATTTTGACAATTTTGACAATTTTGACAATTTTGACAATTTTGACAATTTTGACATTTCTCACAATTTTGGCAATAATGATAATTAAGCCTTCAGAAAACTTTCAAAATTTGAAAAAACAATTGAAACTTTTAAAAAATTAAAAAAAATTAAAATTTGGAATTTTTTTTACTAGAAAAACGTTGGAAAAAAATTTAAAAATATTTATCAGTTTTAAAATTTAAAAAAACTTTATAAATTATTAAACTTTTAAAAATTTAAAAAAATTATTGAAATTTCAAAAAAATTTCAAAATTTTTAAAATTTTGAAAATTTTGAAAATTACAAATATTCTGTAAATCTTCACAATTTTGAGAATGTTCAAAATTTTCGCAATTTAAACAAAATGGTTCGAACAATTTGGATGTTTAAAGTTTTTCATTTTTATTATTATTACTATGAGGCATTCAGTTTTGATACAATTTTTTGACAATTTTTAAATATTTTGGAGTTTTTCCTGAGGTATTTATAGTGTAATCGTCGAATGTGCTTACTTTATATACTGCCGGCCATAAGTTTGGAATCACTCCCTATAAACGAGCTAATTTGTTCTCATATCTCAGTCATCTTATGACATATTGCATTTCTTTCAATCTCATTCTAAAGACGATGAGGGTAACCTTTTTCGTATGACTTTGGCAAAATATATATGTTAACTAAGTTTTACTTTAGTTTGGCATAAAGTTGCGATATTTCCGAAAATTCGCACTTCAATCAGCTCAGGGTGGACCGAATTTCAAAATTCCAGTTCCATTCGGATATTTTTTTTCATAAATATCAAAACACATTTATTTAGATTTTTGAAAAAAAAATTGCAAAGTGCTTTAAATATACAAAACAGCTGCTTAAGTTATCGCTCAAAAGTTTGGGCCGCCTCTTCAGTATTGTGTATCGTGAGTTGTTTTCGTTTTTGCGATACTTAGTGAAAATGTTTTTTTAAACTTGCTAAGATTATGGGTTGAATCTTGAAATCAGTTTTGCTTCAAATTCTATAGAAAGCAAGAAAAAACTGTGTTTTTTTACCTGCTTTGATATGTGCTTTTGCTCCAAACTGTTAGAGGCTCGCGTTACCTGCATCTGCATGAGTATACGTAAGTGCAGTTGTACGCGCATAATTTGTGTTCTATGCAAACAGTGATATTTATTTTCATTAAATCATTCATAACTCTTGAAGTATAACTTACAAAAGCAATTTCTTCTTATCAACATTTATTCGCAGTGAGTATAGAAGATTTGCAGATTGTTTTATAAAAGGAAAATAAAAAATAAGTATATTGAAAAAAAAAATGTTGAAAGATTTCCCTATTCTTCTCTTATTTCCAATTTTTCAAAATGCAAACCTTCAAGTATACAAACCTACAAAATACAAGTCTTATTTGGAATTGCAATGTTTTTGAATTTATCAAACTACATTAAAAACAAAATTTAAAAAAAAAATTTAAACTCATCTTAGAAATTTTCTTAAGTTTTGATTTTTATTTATCATAAAAAAGTATATTGCCTGCGTACACGTGTTCTTCTTATTTTTCAAATCACAATTTTGTAAAACAGAAACGTTCTCAATTTTCTGCCCAACTGTTCAAATATTGTTCACAAAAACCATGACCATGCCTCAGATTTTCTGTATAAATAGTTGATCGTCTAGAGTGAGGTCAGTAAAGTGAATTTGTTTCAGGCAGAAACCAAACCATCCAAGTAGAAGAGATGAAGCTCCTGTCGCTGTTGATCCTGGCCATGGTCGTGGTTTGCACTCTGGGAAGTGCCGTTGCCGATGCAGATCCCGGTGAAGTAAGCCAGTGGGCCGCGATGTCAGGTAGAACTAGAAGAACCACGCCAAAAAGAGAGATCTACAAAACTAAATATCCCCAAACCGGCGGTCGCCATCGCGGGGGTTCCGTTTACAGGAAGCCTACGAAACCCAAAGCAACTGGATAAATGGTTTCGATCCTGGCAGTTCCGAATCCCCATGAAGGACAAGAATAAAGACAGAAAAATAAATAAGAATTTGCTATTCTAAAGTAACGATTTTGGGAGTGTTACGTTTTGCCTTTCTTTTAGAAAGGTATAGTTATCGGTCGATTTGGGAAATCATTAATTATGGGTCTTAGATATACCTTTATAGGTACCTATCGAATCAGCTCGACGTGTTCAGACGATGTCAGTGTATTTGTATGTATTGGTGTGATTTTTTTTATAAACTTTGTCACTACGTTTTTGCGAAACTGGGAAGTACAATAAAAATGATTTTTGTCTTAAAAAAATTGATTTTTTTCCCTCTTCAATGTATAAAAGAAAGAAAAAAAAACAAAATAGTTTGAAAAAAAAATTTTCATAGTAATTATCATCAAATCATCACTCCAAAAAACGTGTCAATTTGGCTTGCTAGCCACAACCAGCAATCACTAAAATGAAGATTATCGTGTATATGACGTCATATACACGATGGGCGCGTTCGCTACACGCTATTCGCTACACGATGGTCGCACCGCACTTCACTCCCACTCATGATGTCTTCATGACGACAAAACGAGCGGTAGAAAAGGGAGTAAGAATTCTTATATCTTAACAATTTTGATTTTATAACCAGCTCAGTGTTAACCAAACCGGTCTCAAAAATTTGAAGCCGAAGCCTCAAAACCATATTATAAAAATATGGAGTTTCATAAAGGGGTACAACCCCGAATTTGCCATATCAAACCGATGGGTGTAGGGTTCAACACCGCATTTTTCTGCAGCGATGGCTGGCTTCGATACGTCGAAGCAAGCGTGAATCTGTTATGCCATATTCGTTTTCATCTGGTGGAAAGATGGTTGTGCACCAACTGCTGTCATCTTCATATAAAAAAAACGCTTTGACAGCACTTGGTGCACTACCGGTGCACCACCAGGATGAAAACGAATATGGCATTAGATAATTTTGTAGTAAGTTTGAAAAAGGGCGAAACTATCAGTTAGCTCGAAAAAAAAACGCTTTTGAAACTTCGGAACATCTAATCAAATCCTATTTCAAAAATCGACGCTATCTATTGGCCCTACCCGGATAAAAAAATCCCATTTTAATAGGCGTAATTTCGCGTTCAAAAGAAAATGCATCAACAAAAAGTTTCACCCAATTTAATTTTATAAACTGTTTTAAAGTTTAAAGTGATTTTTTGTACAGACGTGTTAATTTCAAAATGTTGAATTCCCTGGACTTTAAAGTATTTCTGATTTTAAACTTAACTAAAAAAAATCGGGTCCAATAGTGAGTTTCAGAATTCAGATTAAAATCCACAAATTCAGATGCAATCCAGCGCTAGACGATTTTCACAACAAATTTACAAAACCGACATAATGGACAAAAATGTCAAAATAGTCAATTACTACAAAAATGACAATTGTTTAAATTTTCTTAAATTACAAAGTGTATCAAATTTACATAATTGATAAAACTGATAAAAATTACAAAATAGACAACATTCACAAACTTTAATCAAGTTTTAACAAGCCTGACATATTTCGCAAATATGGGAAAAATTGACAAAAATTGACCAAAATTGACCAAATTTGAATGGATTGACATAAAATATAACATTTACAAAATTGACAAAACTGGATAGATAAAATGAATATAAATCATAAAACTGAAAAAGTTTTCAAAATATGCAAAATTGACAGAATCAATATAGAAAAAAATTAAACAAATTTACCAAACTGACATAATTTACAAACATTTCAAAATAGTCTATAATTACAAAAATGACATGATTGTTAAAATCATCAAAAATTACAAATTGGACCAAACTTACATAGTTGACAAAATTGAAAAAAAAATGACAACATTCACAAACTTGATAAAATTTACAAACCTGACAAATTTTGCAAATATGGCAAAAAATGTGCCCTTTTCAAAAATCGACCTTACGTTGCGAATTATTCGTTGGCATACCCAGAATCCCATTATTTTCTTCCAATAAGATGGCATTATATTTCCTACCCAGAATGAGAGCAGCAGTGGTATAAAGTTTTCAAAAGGGCGTGCGGCCTAATGATAACAATCAAATTGTCAGCTGGGTGAAAAAGTACCGTTTGAAGACTTACATTTTAAACCTAATTACTTTCAACGCGATTTTCTCGAAACAGCTTTCGTCCTTTACAAAAATGAATCAACATAGAAATCAAAGTTTTTAGCATACCTATCGGGGGCATTCTTTCTGGTATACTAGTAAGAATGCCCCTGAAAGGTATGCTAAAATAATTTATACCACTGCTGCTCTCATGCTGGTTAGGGAAAATAGAATCTTATTGGAAATAAAATAATGTGATACTAGGATCAACTGATCTATAGCAGTAGCATGTATATTGACAAGTTAAAGTCAAAAATCAAAAATAAATATTTTAAATATTGTCGAGTATAAGTTTTTGCATCATTCAATTTCACTTGCCGTTCTAAATGTTCTAAATGTTGACAAAACTACCCAAGTGGACAAAATGGACAAAATTTACAAAATTTTCAAAATTTACAAAATTCACAAAAGTTACTAAGTTTACAAAATTTACAAAATTTATAAAATTGACAAAATTGACAAAACTAATAGAATTGACAAAATTGACAAAAATGATAAAATAGACATAATTGACAAAATTGAAAATATTGACATTTCAAAGTTGTCAAAATGTTTAATATCTATTGTTAAATCGATAGATTATTGTAATCTACATTGAAGCATCGTATTTTAGTTTAGCAGTTGAAAATTTATTTAAATTTTTTTCCATTTATTCGCTTCCTTTTCTTGAGAGGTTGAATTATTTGAAACACATGGTTAGGAATCTTTTTTAAAAATTATACCCTTCATTTTTAGACCTCTTCTATTTTATAAATATAAGATCATAATGTCATAGAAACGGGATCATACAAGATATCCCAGAATTCAATCATTCAAAATTTTTCAAATAGTTTACAATTATGTTATTATTTATGTGAAAATTATAATTATTTCAAAATACCTTCATCCTTTAAAAAATTTAGAATCCTAATTTCTTAAATTCATTTAGGATTTACTACGTTCGAAATACTTTAATCATTACTCAGAATTTATAAATCGATCATTTTATTATTTTGTGTCATGTGTATCCAAATATAATTTTTAGACTGTAAGAAAGGCTACAATCCACTGTTAAGTGTATTAAATCGGGTTTTTTTTTTTGAGAAAAGTACGATTTGTTTGTTCCTTCATTTTATGTCATTTTTGTGCTATGTTTGTTCTTTTGTGAATTTCGACAATTTTGACAATTTTGACAATTTTGACAATTTTGACAATTCTGCCAGTTTTGACAACTTTGACAATTTTGACAATTTTGACAATTTTGACAATTTTGACAATTTTGACAATTTTGACAATTTTGACAATTTTGACAATTTTGACAATTTTGACAATTTTGACAATTTTGACAATTTTGACAATTTTGACAATTTTGACAATTTTGACAATTTTGACAATTTTGACAATTTTGACAATTTTGACAATTTTGACAATTTTGACAATTTTGACAATTTTGACAATTTTGACAATTTTGACAATTTTGACAATTTTGACAATTTTGACAATTTTGACAATTTTGATAATTTTGATAATTTTGACAATTTGGACAATTTTGACAATTTTGACAATTTTGACAATTTTGACAATTTTGACAATTTTGACAATTTTGACAATTTTGACAATTTTGACAATTTTGACAATTTTGACAATTTTGACAATTTTGACAATTTTGACAATTTTGACAATTTTGACAATTTTGACAATTTTGACAATTTTGACAATTTTGACAATTTTGACAATTTTGACAATTTTGACAATTTTGACAATTTTGACAATTTTGACAATTTTCACAATTTTGACAATTCTGTCAATTTTAAAAATTTTGACAATTTTGACAATTTTGACAACTTTGACAATTCTGACAATTTTGACAATTTTGGACTATTTCGACAATTTTGAAAATTTTGACAATTTTGACATTTTTGACAATTTTGACAATTTTGACAATTTTGACAATTTTGACAATTTTGACAATTTTGACAATTTTGACAATTTGGCAATTTTGGACTATTTCGACAATTTTGACAATCTTGACAGTTTTGACAATTTTGACAATTTTGACAATTTTGACAATTTTGACAATTTTGACAATTTTGACAATTTTGGACTATTTCGACAATTTTGACAATTTTGACAATTTTGACAATTTTGACAATTTTGACAATTTTGACAATTTTGACAATTTTGACAATTTTGACAATTTTGACAATTTTGACAATTTTGACAATTTTGACAATTTTGACAATTTTGACAATTTTGACAATTTTGACAATTTTGACAATTTTGACAATTTTGACAATTTTGACAATTTTGACAACTTTGACAATATTGACAATTTTGACAATTTTGGACTATTTTGACAATTTTGACAATTTTGACAATTTTGACATTTTTGACAATTTTGACAAATTTGACAATTTTGACAATTTTGACAATTTTGACAATTTTGACAATTTTGACAATTTTGACAATTTTGACAATTTTGACAATTTTGACAATTTTGACAATTTTGACAATTTTGACAATTTTGACAATTTTGACAATTTTGACAGTTTTGACAATTTTGACAATTTTGACCATTTTGACAATTTTGACAATTTTGACTACTTTGACAATTTTGTAGTTTCTGACAAATTTTCCAGCGTATTTTTTTTAACTTTTTAAGTAATATATAGTAGTTCAAATTTTTAATTTTTTTTTCCCAAATATGAAATTATCAAGTTTTTTAGCCTCCGCCTCAATCTAGTTTACTTTTTAATAAGAAGGTATGGACAAGTGGAAGATAGCTTGTTGCATTTTCTTTTTTATGGATTGATTCTGAAATGCAAAAAAATTTCATTTTAACGCTAAGCCATATAAGAAGAAATCTTTCCGTAAATGAATGCCTCCGCTTAACATTCAACTTCGCTAAATAGTTAAACCACGTTCTCTGAACTTCTGGGTCCTGAAGCAACTTTTGAATCCACAAAAGACCGGGATAAAATTTGCAAATAAACAACAACTAGCCCCAATAAGATTCCCCGGAACAGACCTTGATCCAACCGGATTCGAAACTTCCACATACGCTTTGCGATTGCGATTCATTTCTCATTCCAGACTAAACTTCCGACTAACTCCTTCGCCGTCTGACTGTTTCGCTAGTTGGTCAATCGGCTTTTTTGGAGATTTCCCTACCGAGAGCCGCCAAACCGGAAAGAAACTTGATTTGCCTGGAGCCTCGAAGATTGTGTGAGTACTCGGAGAGAGCACCGTTCCGGTATTTGCGAATTTTTCCCAGCCGAAATTGTCCAATGAATACTAATGTGGGTTCGTTATTTGCCATCGAGAGTAAAGTCTTACAGATTCTCGGCACGAGTTTCCAGATTTTTGGATGATTGACCTGCCGTTTTCCCGGTAGATCGCTTTATTCATGAACAGTTTTCCGAGGGAAGTTTGGTTGAGTCGGATTTTTCTCTCTGTTATTTGCTATAATTTTTTACCTGTAAAAGTGGCTCCAGAGAGTTGTTTTTTTCGGTATTTACACAGTATTATTGATGAACTTCAATTTTTTTTTATTTTAGTCAAATCATCAAGCCTCCAAATTTTTCTATCACCAGTAGTAACAACAATTTTTGAAATCTAGACAAAAAGAAACCGAAAATTCACTGTTTGACGATACACAGCTCATTCGGGTAACATTTGTTGGTTTCTCCGAGTTTCATGCAGCTGACACAATCCTTGACGACATTCTAGTGAATCGAAAATGAAAAAAAAAAATCAAATTTCGGTTAAGTTTCGATAAATAAGATTAAAAATGACATTTAACGTCTTACCTGACCGGAGCAAACGTACTTATCGCCCCAGTTTTGAGTGTAGGCAACCGGTTCGCAAAGTTTTCCGTTGAGGTTCTGCATACAGAAGGTGCATGATTCGGTCTAACAAAAAAATAAATATCATTGTTAAAAAAAGATTGGAGAATTACTTACCTTATTTTTTTAGAATTTAAGGAATTTTCATAATTTTTGCTCTAAATTACTCACCAGTGTTCCTAGTGAGAACGTTCCATCGATGGCGCACAGAACAACCACCAGGGCGAAACAGGCGGAAAGAAATTTCATTTTGTAAAACGAGTATTGGGTTGAAACCAGCAAACGGTTAGAAAAGAAGAAAATTGAATGATGATACGCCGTTCAATATAGATCCCTTTTATATATATATTCAAAGTTCGGTTTAGGTGAATCAATTTTTTTCTGTGTTGTGGTATGTTTTTTTTTTATATATTTTCTGAACGAATTTCGGGTGGTTGAGAAACAGATTTAACCTTCATAAGAGGTTAAGGTAACTGTACCTGTTTATAATAAAGCTTTTCTTTTTCAACGTAAGCTTCATTTTTTTATTTATTCACTTGTGCGTTACACGAATGTTGTGATTAGACTGTAAAATTGAAAAAGGTTAAAAAGTTTGAAAATCCTCGAATCAATTACACTACTTGATGATCACTATTTCGACACTTACCCTAAATATGCCTTCAGAAAATTCGAGAAAATCTGTTACTTCTGAATTTTTTGTTTGTTTGTTCAGCTGCTGAATGTGGCAAAGATATATTTTACTTTTTCCACATTCTCTGTTCTCATGTGTACTTATTGTTGTTTTGAACTTATTGTTTTTGTTGAAACCCCTGACATATTCCAATTTGAAAAATGAATAAGGCCGGACCAGTTATGCGGTTTAAAAAATTATCTGTTTTTGAACATGAGTTTATTTTCAGCACTCAGGCAACGTTAAGCAATAGAAAACAAAACTTTAACACTCAAGAGTGGACCAATATGAACCAGTTTTTGTTGTTGATAACCTATTAGAAAAATTTACCATACATTTGATCTCAGGAATATTCTTTCACGAACTCAGAATGATTTTTATCACATAAGTATAGAGGACTTGAAAATCAATAAAAAAATCCATCATATTGTTTTTATTCAAGAAAATGGATTTAAATTCAAAAATTCAAATGTTACATTTGAGCCAAAAACTTTTCTCAGTTTATTTTTAGATAGTTTTTAATAAAGTACATTGCTAAGCATAGCCGTAGTAATGCGGGGTTTTGGGGGTTGCCAAGTGAAAATCTTCTACAAAATCCTAATTTTGATTCAAGAGTAACAATCTCGACTCAGAACTAAAGTCAAATCTTCGTAATTGATTGATTCAAAAAATTTCTAACTTTTTTTGAAGAAATTTAGTCCCGAATATCGAATTTCAATAAGATTAGACTAAAATTGCCAGATCGCCCTGATTTTGCCCTTGTTTTTGTACTTTATTTGCAAAATCAAAGTTAAATTTAAATTGATAAATTTAATAATGTATTTTACGTCTGATTTGTATGGTTAAATGCTATCAAATTAATATGGACGATTTGTTAAAGATTGAAGTATGATATGAGATTGGCTGTTGTATTTCGATAAACAAATGTCTAGTGTTTTTCTTCATAATTTTTAATTATTAATGACTATTCCGGATTTGTACGGCCCGGGTACTTGCGGGAAAATATTTGGAAAGCTTAGGTTCGAATAATTCAGGATTTTGTGGTTCCAAATTCACTGATAGACATTAAAATTCAATGTTTGAGATAAGAATCCAGATTCTATATCCAGTTTATTGTTACTAAATTTCAGCTTGGATCATCATTGGGAAAATATTCTGATTCTAATCTTAGTTTTGCATTTCAAACTTCTATATTTGAAACTGATCATTTCGGAATAGCATAGCATGGGGTGACTACACACATCTTGCATTGCCTGATACACATGGTACAACTAATAATCAAAACCAGCATGAGATACCCAAATGAGCATCTGGATTAAATTCTTATTCCAAACGTTGATTTTGGTGGTGAGATTAGTGTGGTACCAAATTGCACACCGTGCCAAGTCAATGTAATCATGGTTTTAAAGATCTGAAACAGTAAAATAACTCTTTAAGGGGCAGAGAACTCACTCATAAAGCTGTTTCAGATAGGAATCGGAAGGGTGCAATTGAGGAAATCCTACTTGGCAGATAGGATTGATGAACGCTAGAATGAATGAAACATGAAACAATCTCACCAAAAGTCCCTCGTCATCCAGGAGTGTTGAATATGACACAACACTCTTCTCACATTTTTTAATCGATGCAACTAAATTCTTTCTCCCGAGCGCCAATTCGTAGACATTTGCCGCGTCCAAAAACTTTTGGAGACGAATTGACGGTTATCACCGTTGTTTTTTTTCACATTGTTTAGCAGTTCATCTTTTCACTGAAATCGTGGGATTTAACAAGATCAAATGACCAAGTACACATGTCTGAAAAATATCACTTCCAGATCCATTGATCGAAATACGAAATCCAAGTACTGGCACGAAAAACAAAACCGAAATCAAGCAAGGCTCTTTCAACACCATGAATTTTAAATTCTAAAACTTTCTGTAAGACACTTTTTTAAAGTTTGGAGCACTTATTTGGAAGCCATCTCTGCTGTGAGAATCCAGCCACACGTTGATATTACTTAGATTCAGTTTAAGAAGATTCACTCAAATAAATAACGAAAATTATTGGAATTTTAAGCGAAGCGAAAAAAAAAACGCGTGCGATGTCAATCTGTCACCGCCTACTCCTCTCTATTCGAAACTGATCATTTCGGAATATGAATAAAATATTTAAATTACAAACCATTTAGGTATATGATTTTTATTTGAAATGTTTTCTTCTCATTGGAACTAAAGAAAGTTTCATAATGGCGACTCAGAATTTAGAAATCTGAAACAGTTTATCATTCGCAATTAGCATTCACATTCACAAGTTGAATTCCGAATAAAAAGATGAAAAAACAATTCACATTGAAAGCCAAACATTGACTTTTGATACAGCTCCGTATGCAAATCAGTTGCTTCCTGAGCCGATGTCCGTGAGTTCGAGCCCAAGAGTGAACATCGATCACAGTTGTACCGGATAAGTTTTTCAATGACTGTCCGCCAACTGCATCAGATGTTAAAACGACTATAATCTAAAAAATAAAAAATAAAAATAAAAATAAAAAAAGACAAAAATTCAGGATTCAAATAAGAGCTTTCAAGTTGAGAATTCTGTTCCAAATTTCGCCTTTTGGCTCATAGTTAGATTCAAAAATAGTTTTCAAATCCGGAATTCAGATTTCAACTCAAGCTCAACAGTACTCAGTACTTAGATTCGGAATCAAAATTAATTATTCAGATTCAGCTCGAAGCTATGTTTTGTAATCAAGATAAAAATATCAGTGTGAGAAGTTCATTAAGGATTCAAATTCTTGGCGATCGCGAATTTTTAGTTCTGATTTTGAATTCAAAATAAAAATTTCATATTCAGAGTCAATTTGGAACACAAACTCGAAGAAATCTCAAAAATTAAATTAAATTTTTATTTTTTGAGAAATCCAGTTTTATTATTTTTTTTTATTTCACAGGATTCTAATCTTGAAATAAATCTGATTTGAACTGCAAACTTAATCTTTTCAGAAAAGGTATCAGAAAAGGGGTAGGCTTAAAGCGGAGGAAATTAAAAAGTTTTTCTTTAAAATTAAATCTTCAAATCACTGATTTATTTATCAAAACTTCATATAAAAATAATTAGTAACTTCAAGAACTTAAATTTGAAAATTTCAATTTTAAATAAACCGTATAGATAAAAAAGGAGGTTTTTTTGTAACACTATCACGAATTAACGGACGGACGAAATGAATTGAAATTTAGTATCCCAAGGTTTTTCTAATCAGAGATGGTTTGAATAAAAGTTTTAAAATTCTCACTTTTCATTCAAGGAGAGCCGCCATACAAAATCAACTTAAAATGAGACACTAAACACAAATAATTTCAGGACGATTTAAAAAAAAATCTGAAACACGAAGATAGTAAGGCGTGTAGATGAAGTTATCATTCAAAACGATTTATTTGGTAAAAGATAAAACGGATCAGCTAGTACCTGACCATTACTGTGAACTAACTCAAACCTACATAATTATATTAAGGTTTCCAGAATGCCCTGTTTTATCTGATATTGCCAAGATATTTAATACAAAATTTGGGAAAAATCTGGCCCCGCCCGGTTGCCCGGATTTTACTGAAAAAGCCCGGATTTTGCCCAGCTTTATTTACTTTATTTGTCAAATCAAACAAAAAAACACAAATTTTGTTGTAATTTTTTTTTTATCTATGCGTCCAAAACAAATTTTTTAGAGCAAGTCTTATGAACGTGATCATGAAAGGTTTTTTTGGAAACCCAAGTGCCCGAGTTTTGACGAAATTTGCCCGGATATTGCCCGGATTTTTGGTCGCCAAAATAGCCCGGATTTGCTCGACCCGTGTACGTGCTGAAAAAATTTTGGCAACCTTAAATCATATAGCACATTTTTTACTATTCTTTATGTATGCATTGCGCAAGTAAAAATGTTTTAGTAAAATTTTGTCACCAAACACCCATGTGGAGGAATCGATGAAAATTAAAGGACATACCTTGGTCAAAAAGTTCTTAAATTCATCAAAACTTAAGAGTTTTTTGTGTATTATTTACTAAAAGTTCAATAAAACACAGAAAAAAACATATTTTTATCATTATTCAACGTTATCTTATTCATAAAAATATTGGAACATACCTTTATGAATCGACCAAAAGCCATCCTTTTCTGGATATTTAAAAAAAGAATTATTTATGAAAATTCCATCTTTTTGAAGCATCCTAAATTTTTGGAATCATTTCTTCAGCAAACTTGTACATCTAGATAAAATTCATAATTTGTTGAACAAACAAAGTTCTATGAACTACATCTATTGATTCAAGCATAATATAAGAAATTAGTAAAAGTTTATAAATTTGCGATTTTGAGAATTTTTTTCAATATTTTTGTTTTTTATTTGAAAATAACGAATTATGTTTGATTTGTAAAAATCCGACCATCTGGAGGGTCAAAACAACTTTCAAAGCATATCCCTTGTAAATTTTTACTAAAAAATTTAAATTTTGTGGCGTGAAATCACTTACTCGCGCTGTTGTAACTCAGCTGGATTCCAAACGATTTCTGTAAAATTTAGTATTTCAGAATTTTCTCATCATTTTCCAAGAAGATCTTTTTTTTTATTGTTTTACAATGTCAAAGTTTTCTCCTAATATTCAAAAGTTTCTTTTTTAATTGCGTAAATTCACCCATTTAAGACTATTTTTGTTTGTTTTTTGAAACAACCCCATTGAATATAAAGAAAAAAATCGATGCAGTATTTGTTAACTTCAAACGAAAATTAAAAAAAAAACGAATCCATGGGTATATTTTAAAAAAATATTTTGTAAAAGTTTTCAACATTTACACTTTTTCCAACATAAAATTGAATTTTCAAAGTTATATGAAACATGGAAAACATTTTTAACATAAAAAAAATTGAGCATCTAGCGTTTAAATTTAACTACATAAAATTAGGAAAAATCTGAGAAAAGTCTAATTTTTGTTCTATTTTCGTTGGTTTTGCGCGATTTGAATTATCAAAATTATTAAGATAGAAATTGTCAATATTGTCAAATTGTCAAAATTGTCAAAATTTTCAAAATTGTCAAAATTGTCAAAATTGTCAAAATTGTCAAAATTGTCAAAATTGTCAAAATTGTCAAAATTGTCAAAATTGTCAAAATTGTCAAAATTGTCAAAATTGTCAAAATTGTCAAAATTGTCAAAATTGTCAAAATTGTCAAAATTGTCAAAATTGTTAAAATTGTCAAAATTGTCAAAATTGTCAAAATTGTCAAAATTGTCAAAATTGTCAAAATTGTCAAAATTGTCAAAATTGTCAAAATTGTCAAAATTGTCCAAATTGCCAAAATTGTCAAAATTGTCCAAATTGTCCAAATTGTCAAAATTGTCAAAATTGTCAAAATTGTCAAAATTGTCAAAATTGTAAAAATTGTCAAAATTGTCAAAATTGTCAAAATTGTCAAAATTGTCAAAATTGTCAAAATTGTCAAAATTGTCAAAATTGTCAAAATTGTCAAAATTGTCAAAATTGTCAAAATTGTCAAAATTGTCAAAATTGTCACAATTTATCAAAATTGTCACAATTGTCAAAATTGTCAAAATTGCCAAATTGTCCAAATTGTCAAAATTGTCAAAATTGTCAAAATTGTCAAAATTGTCAAAATTGTCAAAATTGTCAAAATTGTCAAAATTGTCAAAATTGTTAAAATTGTCAAAATTGTCAAAATTGTCAAAATTGTCGAAATTGTCAAAATTGTCAAAATTGTCAAAATTGTCAAAATTGTCAAAATTGTCAAAATTGTCAAAATTGTCAAAATTGTCAAAATTGTCAAAATTGTCAAAATTGTCAAAATTGTCAAAATTGTCAAAATTGTCAAAATTGTCAAAATTGTCAAAATTGTCAAAATTGTCAAAATTGTCAAAATTGTCAAAATTGTCAAAATTGTCAAAATTGTCAAAATTGTCAAAATTGTCAAAATTGTCAAAATTGTCAAAATTGTCAAAATTGTCAAAATTGTCAAAATTGTCAAAATTGTCAAAATTGTCAAAATTGTCAAAATTGTCAAAATTGTCAAAATTGTCAAAATTGTCAAAATTGTCAAAATTGTCAAAATTGTCAAAATTGTCAAAATTGTCAAAATTGTCAAAATTGTCAAAATTGCCAAAATTGCCAAAATTGTCAAAATTGTCAAAATTGTCAAAATTGTCAAAATTGTCAAAATTGTCAAAATTGTCAAAATTGTCTAAATTGTCTAAATTGTCAAAATTGTCAAAATTGTCAAAATTGTCAAAATTGTCAAAATTGTCAAAATTGCCAAAATTGTCAAAATTGTCAAAATTGTCAAAATTGTCAAAATTGTCAAAATTGTCAAAATTGTCAAAATTGTCAAAATTGTCAAAATTGTCAAAATTGTCAAAATTGTCAAAATTGTCAAAATTGTCAAAATTGTCAAAATTGTCAAAATTGTCCAAATTGTCAAAATTGTCAAGATGGTCAAAATTGTCACAATTGTCAAAATTGTCAAAATTGTCAAAATTGTCAAAATTGTCAAAATTGTCAAAATTGTCAAAATTGTCAAAATTGTCAAAATTGTCAAAATTGTCAAAATTGTCAAAATTGTCAAAATTGTCAAAATTGTCAAAATTGGCAAAATTGTCAAAATTGTCCAAATTGTCCAAATTGTCCAAATTGTCCAAATTGTCAAAATTGTCAAAATTGTCAAAATTGTCAAAATTGTCAAAATTGTCAAAATTGTCAAAATTGTCAAAATTGTCAAAATTGTCAAAATTGTCAAAATTGTCAAAATTGTCAAAATTGTCAAAATTGTCAAAATTGTCAAAATTGTCAAAATTGTCAAAATTGTCAAAATTGTCAAAATTGTCAAAATTGTCAAAATTGTCGAAATTGTCAAAATTGTCAAAATTGTCAAAATTGTCATAATTGTCAAAATTGTCAAAATTGTCAAAATTGTCATAATTTTCAAAATTGTCAAAATTGTCAAAATTGTCAAAATTGTCAAAATTGTCAAAATTGTCAAAATTGTCAAAATTGTCAAAATTGTCAAAATTGTCAAAATTGTCAAAATTGTCAAAATTGTCAAAATTGTCAAAATTGTCAAAATTGTCAAAATTGTCAAAATTGTCGAAATTGTCAAAATTGTCAAAATTAACGAAATTGTCAAAATTGTCAAAATTGTCAAAATTGTCAAAATTGTCAAAATTGTCAAAATTGTCAAAATTGTCAAAATTGTCAAAATTGTCAAAATTGTCAAAATTGTCAAAATTGTCAAAATTGTCAAAATGGTCAAAATTGTCAAAATTTTTAAAATTGTTAAAATTGTCAAAATTGTCAAAATTGTCAAAATTGTCCAAATTGTCCAAATTGTCAAAATTGTCAAAATTGTCAAAATTGTCAAAGTTGTCAAAATTGTCAAAATTGTCAAAATTGTCAAAATTGTCAAAATTGTCAAAATTGTCAAAATTGTCAAAATTGTCAAAATTGTCAAAATTGTCAAAATTGTCAAAATTGTCAAAATTGTCAAAATTGTCAAAATTGTCAAAATTGTCAAAATTGTCAAAATTGTCAAAATTGTCAAAATTGTCAAAATTGTCAAAATTGTCAAAATTGTCAAAATGGTCAAAATTGTCAAAATTGTCAAAATTGTCAAAATTGTCAAAATTGTCAAAATTGTCAAAATTTTCAAAATTGTCAAAATTGTCAAAATTGTCAAAATTGTCAAAATTGTCAAAATTGTCAAAATTGTCAAAATTGTCAAAATTGTCAAAAATGGCAAAATTGTCAAAATTGTCAAAATTGTCAAAATTGTCAAAATTGTCAAAATTGTCAAAATTGTCAAAATTGTCAAAATTGTCAAAATTGTCAAAATTGTCAAAATTGTCAAAATTGTCAAAATTGTCAAAATTGTCAAAATTGTCAAAATTGTCAAAATGGTCAAAATTGTCAAAATTGTCAAAATTGTCAAAATCGTCAAAATTGTCAAAATTGTCAAAATTTTCAAAATTGTCAAAATTGTCAAAATTGTCAAAATTGTCAAAATTGTCAAAATTGTCAAAATTGTCAAAATTGTCAAAATTGTCAAAATTGTCAAAATTGTCAAATTGTCAAAATTGTCAAAATTGTCATTGGAAAAAAATTTGTTTATGCATTTGAAATCCAATTGAATTTCACCCATTTTTTTCATTTTAACCCTGATTATTGTTTTCAAAAATTGGGAACATGAATTTGTTGGGAGCTTCAAATGTTGTTATGCAGTAAACTATATTTAGATTTAAAAAAAAACCGCAACAAGGACGCTTAATTTGAACTCAAATTCTGAAAACTGAATAAGAAAATAAAAGAACGCGTATGTATGGTTCTTTATTTCAAAAGTTCTGTTTAGATTTTTGTTAGTAATTCAAAACCTAATGAAGATAGTTTGAAAAAAAAAATCTTGAGAAGCTGAAAATGTTTATTATAGATTTATCAAACCATATATTTTTTTCACGCTAATGGCACTCAAGTTTGTACCAATTTCCATTCAAAAAATCCAATTTAATACACTTAACAGTGGATTGGAGGCTTCCTTACAAAGTGTAAATTATTTTTGGAAACATATTAAACAATAATGGATTCCTTATTTCTGAATTATATATGATTAATCTATAAAAAATATTATGATCAATTCTTGTTAATTTTTATATGGAAGCCCCCTCTTTTTAGATTTGGAAGGATTTAAAAGTATTAGAGAAACCATTCCCGGTCTTGAAAACGACTACACACCAAATTTTACGTTGGTCGGTTGAGAAGTTCCCGAAAAATTTTCGATTGTATCAAATTTTTGTTAATTCTGTATGGGAGCACCCTCTTTTTGGATTCAAAGAGGCTAGAAATTATAAAAGAACCCATACACGGTCTTTGAAATGGCTACACACCAAGTTTCACGTTGACCGGTTCAGTAGCTCCCGAGAATTGTTTGAAATGTGTAAAACATTTATTAATTTTGCATGTGAGCCCCCCTTCTTTTAAGTCGGAGGGTTTTGTAAGTACATATTTTAGAAACCATCTCCGGCCCCAAAAACCCTCAGATACAAATTTTCACGGTGATCGGTTCAGTAGTTTCCGTGTCTATAAGGAACATACAGACAGAAAAACATTAATATTTATATAAATACTAGCTGACCCGGTAAACTTCGTTTTACCTTCTGAAGTATAAATCGTAATAAATGTTTAATTTCATCTACACGTCCTTAACTGCACCGTGCTCGCGAATAGATTCTTTTGGAAATCGTAACAAATAACGTTGAATTTGTATTGGGACCACCTTCCATAAAAAGTGAGATTCTTGAAACTATTACACAAACCATCTCTGACCCAAAAAACCCGCGGATACCAAATTTTACATCATTCCGACCAACCGTTTATACGTGATGTTGTTACAAAGAAAACGCTTCCATTTTTATATATAAGATTTTTTGTACTCAAAAATGTATGGTAGCCCCCTTTACCTGTTTATATCTGTCCGCTGAAAAAAGGTGGGGCTTCAATTTATAATAGAAACATTTCTCGTATCCAAATACCCTCACATGCCAAACATGGTTTAAATTTACTCGATCAGATCTCCAGTTATACTGAAAATTGTAAGGGAGACCTCTCCTCCCCCTTTTCATCCACCTTTTTGAAGGAATAAGGGATACCAAATATTCAAAGAAGCATTTCTCGTACCCAAATATCGTTCCATGCCAAATTTGGTTCCATTTGCTGTTGTAGTTCTTGAGTTATGCAATAAAAATTGTATGGAACTTCCCTCCCTCTTTCCTTTCTACCCGCTGGAAGAAGGAAGGTGTCTCAAATAATCATTAGAACATGTCACGTTCCCAAATATCCGCCCATGCCCAATTTGATACCATTTGCTTGATTAGTATTTGAGTTATTCAAAAATTAAAAAGAGGGCCCCTCCCCTCTTTATATCTCCCTACTGAAAAGAGGGAGGGGTTTCAAATAATCATAGAAATATTTTTCGTATCCAAATACCTTCCCATGACAAATTTGGTTCCATTCGCTTTATAAGTTTTTGAGTTATGTAAAAAAATATTAAAGAGGACCCTCCCCCTTTCAACTGCAAAAAGAGAGGGGTCTCAAATAATCATTGAAATATTTTTCGTATCAAAATACCTTCCCATGCCAAATTTGGATCCAATATCTTGAATAGTTTTCGAGTTACATGAAAAATTGTAAGGTAGCCCCCTACCCCCTTTCTATCACCTCACTGAGAGGAGGGAGGGGTACCTTATATTCATTGAAATATTCTCTATTCCCAAATACAACCCCATGCCAAATTTGATACCATTTGCTTGATTGGTTCTCGATTTATGCAAAAAATTGTCTATTTTTTTGGGAGGCCCCTCCCCCCCTTCCTGTTAGGAGGAGGGGTCTCGAACCATGATAGGAACCTTCCCTGACCTCCAATACCCCCGCCTGCCAAGTTTCACGAAAATCGGTTCAGTAGTTTCTGAGTCTATAGGGAACAGACAGACAGACAGACAGACAGACAGACAGAAATTCATTTTTATATATATAGATAAAAAAAATAGCATCTAGCGTAATAATTTGACTAGATTCATAAAATTAGGTAAAATCTGAGAAAAGTCAAACGCTTAAGTTAAACTTTTAAAAGATGGTAAAGATGGGTACAAATTTTTACTCAATTTTCTGACCAGTAATTAGTTTTCGTTCAAATGCTAAAGAAGATTTATCTTATCGTTTTTATACTAATTTGTCTTCCTTTTTATGAAGAAAAAAAAACAACACTTAAAAAGTTTCTTTATTCAGATAAATTCCTCAAAGTGTCTCTTTAATAATTCAACAAAATTCCTCGACGCCCGGTCGAGACGAGTGGCCATTCATTAAATTTACAACACTTCCTTTTCCTGCACAGCTAGTTTTTAAGCTCATTATCCATCGTTAAATTTCCTGGACATACAAACTGAATGAATAAAACTTTAATCAAAGTTTTATGCATTATTCATGTTCGTTCGTGGCAGTTGTTGGAAATAAGTAGGTATGTATGTATAGAATGCATCCCAATCGGGGGGGTAAGTTCATTTTTATTTCCTTTTTAATACTTCCTTAAGGTGGAAGAGCGAAAAAAAAATCACGCTGCAAGATATTACCACTTTTACAATCCCGATGAACTTCTCCTTCTTCTTCACCATATAGTATGGCTAAATCTCTTCGTGAGCCGATGAACCGTGTACCATTTTATACGTTCCGAAGCTTATTGCAGTTACTGCACAACGTTTTCCATTCAAACTGCAGAAAATGAGATTCTGCGAATGGCTAAGGGAATAACAGGGAAGCGAATTTTCCTTCCAGTTGTCAGATTTAAATTTGCAAGAAACTATCAAAAAACAGTAAAAATCTTCAAAAATATTGCAAACCAATTCGTTTGCACCAAACTCTCTTAGTTATTAGAAAATAAAAGCTGAAAGCAGAAAATTGTGTTCGAAATTCAAACACACGTGTACAATATCGGACCCACATATGAAAGTCTGGCAATCGTAAAAGATAACAATCATTAATTCGTGAATGAATGAATGGATGAACGATCGAAGCGTGTGGGTGGTGGCATGGGGGCATGGCGTAGCAAAATAAGTAGCAATCAACCAACCAACAACACATGGCGGCCTCGCTCCAGCACAATAAATCTGTACAAATCAAAACAGACACGCCGGGATTGTTTCCTTCTCGATAATTCAATAACAAACACCGAAAGACGGTTCTGAGTGGAGGAAAAAATAAGCCCCAAGCGAAAACAGGGCGACATCGTTAATAAAATGGCAACGAGGTGGTGGGGTAAAAGATCCCTTAACAATTCTTGTGAACTCTTACACGAACTAAGGAGTGTATTCGAAATAAAGCAACATGAATAGTGTTTGAGTGCATTAATGGAATAAGATGAAATATTTAAGTGAAACTGCCTAATCTGCTCAATCAGACTTGACTTAGGGATGCCTCAAAGCGCTCACAGTTTGGATTACTTGACCCTCAAAATCAACAAATAAAGCAACAAAGGAAAATCGATATTCTAATTTTAATGCCAAATAACTTAGAAATACATAATACATCGAGATCTGGTGATATCTAGAAAAAAAAATTTGGCCAAAAATAGACTTTTTGAGAACATTTTTACCATTTTCCTTACCGCAAACAAAATAAATAAATGCCTAAAGTTGATCTCTTTCCACTGAAATGATCTAGTTGCAATCAAACTAATTTTCTTGCTAAATTGTTCTTCACGTCCATAGCTTTATCAGTTTAAATCAAGCCCGTTTTGCAATAATTATTTTTTGGTATTTTTTTTATCCTGGTTCATTGAGAATTTTCAATGATTCTATTAGTTTCTGTTAATCGGAAAAACTGGTGTTATTTAACCCTCATCCGCATTAGATTTCATCACCCTAATCAGCACTAGGAGTGTCAATTTAACACTCCAAGCTAAAATCGTCATAACTCTTTTTATATATAACCGATTACAATGAAACTTTTATCACTAGAAACCTTGTAATGCCAGTGAAATATGTTTAGAACATTATATATAGCTAAAGCTTCTAGTTTTCTCGTTATTCAGCATGCAAGAAAAAAATCCGAAAAAACATGCCTCAGGAAAACTGCTGTAGTTCATATATTACACGTCCAAAAAAATATTTGCCTTATGCATATGAAAGCTGAAGTTAATGTCTACATCATGAAGCCAAGGAATATTTTTTTAATTTTTTTTTAATGAAATGGTCACAAAAAGTTAAAAAAAGTGGTCTGAAAAACCTACTTTTCATTAGATTGCTGGTATAAACTGTTTGAGCGATTGTAGAGTTTTAGAAAAAATATGACTACAAAATTTATTGAAATTCTAACATTTTGCTGTCTTTAGATTTTCGATGCAACAAAAATTGAATTTACTGGAATTTCGCAAAGTTGACTACTTTGCGCGATTTTTTCACAAATTGAAATTTCATCTGTTTTTGTGGTCAACCGTCAGATTGTACCCGGATTTTCAGTGCTTTTACTTTGTTTGGACCAATCAAAAGTATATTCATTGGAAAGCAAATCTAAACTACATTTTAGTGAGGTGCAACAATTCACGCTGTGAGATTTCACAAAAATATGAAAATTATAAACGTAAAATAATTCCTGAACTCCTAGAACCACAAGCAACGCGTCCAGCAAAACGTGTTTGTTTGCTCTCCGGGTAGGTATGGTGGGCAGGGTTGCCAACTGTTTTTCGAAAAAGTCTGGAAGATTTTTAAAAAATGTCTGGAAATGTCTGAAAATATCTGGAAAGCTTGCATTTGGGAAGGTGGTGACCTTTTTTTTTTGGTCGCCAGATCCCAATGTTACAGATAGCCACTAATCGTTTGTTTCTGACACTACCAGTTACGAGTTTTTTTTTACTCTCAATTTAACATACATCTTCGAAGAATTCATTAATAATTCATAAATTCTAATCATTTTCTGCCATATTATACCATGACCATTTCGAATTTCCATTGTTTTTTAGAACAATTTATGTCCTTGCCTAAAAGTCTGGAATTGTCTGGAAGAAATGTCAAAAGTCTGGAAGTCTGGAATCCTAAAAAAATGTCTGGCAAAAGTCCAAAAAGTCTGGAAGATCCAGACAAAATCTGGAAGGTTGACATCACTGATGGTGGGTGGTGATTTGGGCAGAGAGCCAAGCCGAGAGAGTGTTTTTTTATATTATTCTTTTTATAGTGTTTGATAAACTCGTTGAACGAGTGTCGACAGCATAATGTATTCGGGCGCCGCGACGTCGATTAAGTTTTGAATTTGAAAATAAAGCCAGTCAACGTTAGACTGTGTGCTAAGCTACATCGTTTCTGTTATCTTCCTTTATAATCCAAATCCCCAAACATAAAAGTGGCGACGAGGCTGTTAAGAACCCGTGCGCATTTTAAAATAATTTAATAAGAAAAAAGTTTCACTTTGAAAAAGCAAGGAATTTGAAATCATAATCGCTTTTTCTGCTGCTGCTGTTTGTGCTGATGCTGTTGTTGCTGCTGAGGACTTCTGTTTTTTTTTGCTTGGGAGAGTTGAAACTTGAGCCAACGAAAGTGATTTTGCTGACGGTGTAGTATCACGTGAAATCATTCAAACAAGTTTGGATTCCCGGACGTTTCAAAAAAGCATCACTTGTATGTAAGGCTTTCTGGTGCCGTTGTAGGCATTTTTAGTGAAGAACAGCCATTTTGAAACACCGATTTCTGGATTTCTGTGCTATTGTAGCCATTGTTCGGATTGGTAATATCACTATCAGCTGTTTCAAGAAGAAGCTGTAAATCGAGAGAACGTCTCGCGAGCTTGGGAATTGAAGGTGAGTTTGTTGTATCACCATTTGTTCACTTGTCACTGTTTTTTTTAACCCCGTTTCTTTTTGCTGTAAATCACTTTGGTGTGTGCAACAGAGAGCTGCAGCATATAGCTGCAACAAAAACGAGTGTGACACTCGGTGCCAGTATTGGTGTTAGCTTCTCAACTGAGCATCATCATCATCATTGTTTGTTTACCTTTTGGCAGGTTGATCATTTGCAAAAATTGAAGTGTGAATTAATTGCGAAGGATGTCCACTTTCATCGGTTCGGTCGAGCCCTACGTTCCGGGAACTAGTTTTTCCGATTACGCCGAGAGATTGCAGTACGTTTTCGACTACAATAACGTACCTGCTGTCAGTGATCCGAAAATCACTCATTTTCAATGAATGTTCCTGATTACACTTCGCAACTGAACGTATAGCGATCGGGTTTTGTTATTGATTGCTACTGGACTTATCCGATCATCGATCGTTCTATTCATCGCTAAAATACAGATCACCTCGCACGATGTTTGCTGTCAAAACAGTGCAGCACTATCATCAAATTGGAATCTTACCATTGAGCGATACATACGGCGAATCATGTTGGGCTAGGATCAGGAGTGAATGGTTCAGGCAGTGAGCGAGTGATACATGTAACCGATCATTAGCAAATGTGGTTTGATTTTAAACATAGCCAATTAATAAATTTATTTGATTTTACAGCTTTTTTTACTACAGTAACAATGAAATCAAACTGTAGTTGTGTTTGTGATGGAAAGATGGTCACTTCCGCCGTCTTTTCAATTTCTAATCAGCCAGGCGGATACTGAGTGAGTGACATTCAGAATGGATCAGTTGGTATCTCACTCATCTCCGATATGCGATGTTTGCAATCCCGATGATTCTGATTGATGGGACTCGGTTGGCATTGCTGAGTACAGCGCTGATCAAGATTGCATACCAGTCGGGCGAAGCAGTTGCGAGAGGCGCTATCCCATTATACAATCAGAATGTATCCAACAGGAAACGCATCCTGAGTGTTTATTTTGATTGATTTTCGGAACATTGCCTGCTGTTAACCGGAAATCTCTGTTTATAACGGTCGGTGGTGCAATCTGTTTTTGCTGATATAAAAATGTTATACCCAGGAGTCGAAATCAACACTTTGGAATATGACGACATAATAAATCGACTGAAAAGCCGTTTTGATAAAACCTGTGGATTGATGCAGAAGCGCGAAGCATTTTTTTAAAGGAATCAAGGCCTGTGGAAGATTTCATACTTGACGTGAAATTACTAGCGGAAAGCTGTATGTTTGGGTTAGTCAAGAGTAGCTTGATTCGAGATAGACTGGTGTTCGGCGCGGCTGACAGGAAAGCATTCGAAAAATTGTTTGAGATGGAAGATCCAAGCTTAGAAGACGTGGAACGTATTTTGATTGCTAGAGAACATTCTCTTAAAAATGCGATGCGAGTTGAATCACAATCAGATTTGCGTGTGAACGTTATTGATCGGTTGGGCCCGAAACATAATCCGCGTCGTAGTGAATTTTTTAACGGCAGAAGGGAAAGGTTTCCAAATCGTGGCCGTTACGATCAGATTCGTTATACATTTCGCAACCGCAGTCGCAGTCGTTCTCGTGATGAGAGGAATGTTCGAGGAGGCGTTTTGTGTAGCTATTGCAACATTCGAGGACATACTAGGCGAAACTGTTATGAACGTCAACGTTCACATCAATCGATTCGCTTCATGGAGGACTCTACCGAATCTGTGGCCGCAAACTCTAACTTCAAGCGTGTTGTTAAAGATTCAAGCAATTCGGAAGACGATCTTGAGTGCATGAGCATCACTGAAGGAATAAAGGTAAATGGTCCTGTTTTTGTTTTACCGAAAATAAATGGAGTTGGTTTCCGAATGGAAGTAGATACTGGATCTGCGGTCTCGGTGATCAGCAAGGAAATTTTCAAAGAATATTTTGACAATTTGAAATTGAATCCGTGCAAACGGAGATTGTCTGTTGTTGATGGTAATAAATTAGCGATTTTGGGAACCATTGAAGTGAAGGTTTTTCTAAATGGTTTGATGAAAAATGTTTTTTGATTGTTCTTGATGTTGCAAAAATGATTGTTCCGTTAATTGGAAGAGATTGGCTTGACGTTTTTTATGATGACTGGAGAACACAGTTTATGTGTACAGAAATCGTGAACCATTTTGAGGATATCAACGAGAATGATATGGATATTTCTGAATTAAAACTTAAATATGATTGCGTTTTAAATAATGACTTATCAATTCCAATTAAAGGTTTCAAAGGTGATCTTGTTTTAAAAGATGAGAGACCTATTTTTAAAAAAGCAAATTCTGTTCCTTTGAGGTTAAGAGAAAAAGTGATCGAACATTTAGATTACTCCGATTAAAGCTAGTGAATGGGCATCGCTGGTCATGGCTGTTATAAAAAAAGACATTGATATCCGTCTTTTTATAGACTGTAAGGTATCGGTGAATAAGGTAATTGTACCAAACACTAATCCGAATCCATTAGCTCAGGACATTTTCGCTACCTTGTCGAATTCTAAAGTGTTTTGCTCTCTAGACTTAGCTGGAGCTTACACTCAACTTGAGTTAACTAACCGGTCGAAAAAGATAATGACAATAAATACTATCAAGGGGCTTTACACGTATAATCGTCTCCCTCAGGGAAGCGCTTCTTCCACAGCAATTTTCCAGTCTGTAATGGAAAGAATTCTGCAGGGATTGGATGGAGTGTCGGCTTACCTTGACGATGTGCTTATTTCTGGCAGAAATAAAGAAGAATGTAAAACAAGGTTATTCTTGGTGCTAGATAGACTGAAAGAAGCAAATATTAAGGTAAAACAAAAAAATGTAAATTTTTGTTAGCCAGCTCACCTTTTTGGGGCACATCATTAGTGCAGAAGGTTTAAAACCATGTCCAGACAAAATCGATACGATTGCAAAAGCAAAACCTCCAAAAAACACAAGTGAACTGAAAGCTTTTCTTGGGTTGATAAATTTTTACGGAAAGTTTATTCCAATTTGTGGTAACCGGTGCTATACGCTCGGAAGCCAGACTTAGAATGTGGAGCAGGCATAGATGTTGTACTTACCAGACTGCGGGTGGGATGATCAGCGAGGGCGTACATGTGAGCGTGGGAGTAGAATATATCAGTGCATACTTACGCAGTGTAACTCTATCACATCCCCCTTTCTCTAAAGAACAAATAATAAATTGACATAAATTTGTTTTGTGATCTTCGCAACTTACTATAGTTTTTAACTGACAGGTTTAGAAATTTCTAACAATAAACAAAACCCAAAACAATCCAAACTAGACTTGACCTTTTTCAAGCCCCTCTTCATTGGTCATAATCGCAAAAATTGCCTCATTAACTTAAAATTTAACTTGTGGCTTTCAAACAAATCGAAACAAAACTTGACGTCTCGTTCGTCATCCTTTTAACGATCATCATCTCCATTATCTGCTCATCTACATAAAACATAACTTGTTACCCTCGCACAATCTAATCAAGACCCGACCTCTCGTAAGCCTCCTTTTGAAAGACTACCATTTCAATTCCTTTTTCATTCATGACGAATTTGGTTTGTGAGCTTCGCACAAATCAAACTGAAAATCTATCGCAGATTTTTTGATTGATTTCAATGACTTTTTGATTATATCAAATTTGGTTTGCGACCTTTGCACAAATCAAACTGTACTTGACCTCTCACAGGTCTTTTTTTGATAGTTTCAATATCTTTTCCATTTATATCGATTTTGATTCGTGACCTTCACACAAATTACACTGGACTTGGCTTCTCGCAAGTCTTCATTTGATTTATCATCATTTCAATGACTTTTCTTTTTGTATCAAATTTGATTTATGACCTTCGCACAAATTAAACTGGACTCGACCTCTCGCAAGTCTTCTTTTGATTTATCATCATTTCAATGACTTTTCCATTAATATCGAATTTGATTCGTGACTTTCACACAAATCAAACTGGACTTGACCTCTCGCAAGTCTTCTTTTGATTTATCATCATTTCAATATCTTTTCCATTTATATCAAATTTAATTCGTGATTCTCGCACAAAACAAACTGGACATGACCTCGCAAGCCTTCTTTTGATTTATCATCATTTCAATGACTTTTCTTTTTGTATCAAATTTGATTTATGACCTTCGTACAAATTAATCTGTACTTGACCTCTCGCAAGTCTTCTTTTAATTTATCATCAATTCAATGACTTTTCTTTTTGTATCAAATTTGATTTGTAACCTTCGCACAAATCAAACTGGACTTGACCTCTCGCAAGTCTTCTTTTGATTTATCATCATTTCAATGACTTTTCATTTATATCAAGTTTGATTCGTGGCTTTCGCACAAATCAAACTGGACTTGACCTCTCGCAAGTCTTCTTTTGATTTATCATCATTTCAATGACTTTTCCATTTATATCGAATTTGATTCGTGACTTTCGCACAAATCAAACTGGACTTGACCTCTTGCAACTATTTGCTGCCCACTATTGCCTTTTCTTTTGATAACTTTTGACTCCTTACCTTTTTCTTCCCTGATAACTCTAAACCTCATACTCTTCATTCTTATTCATCACTATTTATTTTCTTAAACTTCACTTTTTGATTTGCCCATTTTATTCTCTAATCTTTCTTCATCACTCTTCAAAATGTACTTGTTACTCACTTAGTATTAGAATCCTTACTTTTCACATTCTACTTTTCGCTGTTTACTCTTCTATCTTAAATCATTTCTTATAATTTGTTACATTTTCCTTTTACTTAATTTTTTTCTCTTCTGTACTTTTTATACTCAACTACTTACTCTTTGCTGACCGTTTCAACTTCTTTTTTTATTTGTACGTTGATTTTACCAATAACCACTTTGACGTGAGTGGTGTAAAAGCATGAAATACTGTCAAGAATATCAGATCAATGTTAGTAGTTGGAATAATTTTTGAGTAAAATGTTATGATTGGGGAAGAATTTGTTCCTGTTGGTTTGCAAGCCAGATTAGTCTTGACGAAAATTCTTGTTTTTTGCTAGTTTTGTATACCCTGCTTTTTACGGTTACAACTAACAAATTTAATTTTATTAAAATTTCCCGAGAATCATGTAATGTTTTACCCGATTCCGACAGTTGACATTCCAGTAAAAATGTATTTCAGCAGCTGAACCGATCAAATTTTCCGCACTTCTTCTCAAAAAAACAAGCATTAGGCAGAAAAAGAGTAGAAATTGAATCTATATCCAAATCTATTAACTGAGCTTTACTTTGGAACTAGTCCAAATAGTTTCTGACGGTCGCCATATACGTATAAAAAAGAGTCAGGTTGCAAATCAACAATGCGTCAAATGAAGTTCAATGGGCAGTCGATTACGATACTGTTTTCAGGCGCTTTTACAATTATTTCTCGCGCACAAATCATTCATTCGATGAATGATTTCAGACTCGCTTCCAAGACTACGCTCTCGTTTCCAGCGAATGAGTGGGGTGACGCCTAATAATGCACACAAAAAGGAGCAATAAAATAAGTCTCATGTTATGTTCGTATGCTATTTATGAATTGTGACAACCCACTCTCATATCCTTTCCAATGAATTGCAGAACGAGGTGGAGTAAGAAGAGTTCAATTTCTGGGAAGAGAATGTTTTTTTGATGGAACGACATTCATTTGTTAGACACGGACAAATATGTGAGCAATTATTTTGGTTGAAATGTTTCCAGTTAAAAATACATCTTATGAACAGCAATAAATCATCAAATTCTCTAATTTTCAAAAAATATCACCCTTAAAAGGTTATCATATTTAAAAAAAGAATTTAAATATTCCCATAAATAATCGTTTAATTATTTTCTCACATTCGAACGCTGCATAAAATTCCACAAATCTGTAATAAATATTCATGAACCAAACCAAATCAAAGCAAGGCAAACAGAAGAAACAAATAAGACAAAACCCATTTCCGCTTTTCCTCCAGCGAAAGCTTATTGCAGGATTTGTTTTGGCAGCAGCAACCCGCCTCGAGGTGATCAACGAACCGGTACGAATCGATTCCCAATAAATTTCGTGTGCTTCCGATCCTTCAGAAACGAACTAAAGAAAAAAAAATCTGACAAAATGAATGCGTGCATCTCGTTGCTAATGGATGCCTCGTGCCGGTAACGGATCGTTTGTTGCTCAGATCATAGAGCTTCACAACACACATGCAAAAACAAAAAAAAAATAGAAATATACCAGCGAACCAATTAATATTGATTTTATTAAACCTCTTTCTTACTTTCTTTCTTTCTTCTCTCGTTTCAGGTAAGTGAACGCGATTTGAGGCTTGTTAGGGATGATGTGATCGATTAAACGGTATTTCTGAAAATTGTTTTTGTATTCCTTAATTTCATTTGGGAAATCAATCTCAAGAAAAATGTGAAAATTCAGAAAAAAAAGCTGAAGAAATCATTTTGCTTAAATTGTCTGCATTCTCAAAACTTTCAAGTTTTTACAAAATTCAAAAACTCCTTCCTTTTTTTGTTTTTCTATTACAAATTTTTAAATATTTAAATTTAACCATTCTCCAAATTGTCAAAATTGTCCAAATCGTCAAAATTGTCAAAATTGTCAAAATTGTCAAAATTGTCAAAATTGTCAAAATGGTCAAAATTCTCAAAATTCTCAAAATTCTCAAAACTTCCAATGAAATATTGCCAAAATGACAATAATATCACAAGCAGAGCACACAAATGATGGACGAAAAAAAAACTTATTTTAAAAAAAGAACATAAATCTATCAAAATGTTGAGTTTATTCAATGCATTTTTAAAAAAAATATTTTTCCCCCTTAATTCTTGTCATTTTCGAGGATTCGGAACTGTCAGGATCGAAACCAATTATGGGCTCGTGGCGTTAAATTTTTTTGGGCTTCCTGGTTCTTCTGGTTGGGGCTGGTGTTGACTGTCGCAATTTTAATACTAGTTCTCTCAGATGATTCTTAACAGATTGTGGCGTTTTTGAGAGATATCTAATAGCAACGGGATCTGCATCAGCAACAGCACTTCCCAAGGAGCAAACCACGGCCATGGCCAGGATAAACAGCGACAGCAGCTTCATCTCTTTTGCTTGGAGGTTTACGTTTCGGGCTGAAAAAATATACTACACTGATCTCAGCGCAGAAGATCAACTATTTATACAGAAAATCTGAGGCTTTTCAAAGGTTTAGGTAAAAGTTGTTTAAACAGATGGGAGAAAAATTGAAAACAATTTTGTTTTAAATTTTTTTTTGCTGAAAAAAACTGCGTGTACGCAAGCAACACTTAGCCGGAAAACAAATTTAAAATCCTTCTTTTGTCACTTGTACTTATAGCCGATAGGGAAGGGGGTGAGTGAAGTAATAAATATTCCAAATTTAAAAAAAAATCATCATTTTTCCTTTTTTATTTAAAAATTTCAAATAGGTCAAAATTGTCAAAACTGTCAAAATTGTCAAAATTGTCAAAATTGTCAAAATTGTCAAAATTGTCAAAATTGTCAAAATTGTCAAAATTGTCAAAATTGTCAAAATTGTCAAAATTGTCAAAATTGTCAAAATTGTCAAAATTGTCAAAATTGTCAAAATTGTCAAAATTGTCAAAATTGTCAAAATTGTCAAAATTGTCAAAATTGTCAAAATTGTCAAAATTGTCAAAATTGTCAAAATTGTCAAAATTGTCAAAATTGTCAAAATTGTCAAAATTGTCAAATTTGTCAAAATTGTCAAAATTGTCAAAATTGTCAAAATTGTCAAAATTGTCAAAATTGTCAAAATTGTCAAAATTGTCAAAATTGTCAAAATTGTCAAAATTGTCAAAATTGTCAAAATTGTCAAAATTGTCAAAATTGTCAAAATTGTCAAAATTGTCAAAATTATCAAAATTGTCAAAATTGTCAAAATTGTCAAAATTGTCAAAATTGTCAAAATTGTCAAAATTGTCAAAGTTGTCAAAATTGTCAAAATTGTCAAAATTGTCAAATTGTCAAAATTGTCAAATTGTCAAAATTGTCAAAATTGTCAAAATTGTCAAAATTGTCAAAATTGTCAAAATTGTCAAAATTGTCAAAATTGTCAAAATTGTCAAAATTGTCAAAATTGTCAAAATTGTCAAAATTGTCAAAATTGTCAAAATTGTCAAAATTGTCAAAATTGTCAAAATTGTCAAAATTGTCAAAATTGTCAAAATTGTCAAAATTGTCAAAACTGTCAAAATTGTCAAAATTGTCAAAATTGTCAAAATTGTCAAAAGTGTAAAAATTGTCAAAATTGTCAAAATTGTCAAAATTGTCAAAATTGTCAAAATTGTTAAAATTGTCAAAATTGTCAAAATTGTCAAAATTGTCAAAATGGTCGAAATTGTCAAAATTGTCAAAATTATCAAAATTGTCGAAATTATCAAAATTGTCAAATTTGTCAAATTCGTCAGATTTGTTAAAATTAAATTGTCAAAATTTCCGTTCGATGATTGACAAAATGACTTAAATATAATAAGAATAATAACCATAAGCTTCATCTTTTTTGCTATGAGGGTATGGTTTTTGGATGTAAAATTTTTTTTTATACTGATCTTAGCCCAGACGATCAACTGTTCATACAGAAAATCTCAAGAATCTCAAAGTCTTCGGTTAACGTTGTTTATACAGTTGGACAAAAAAAAATGAAAACGTTTCTGTTTTTCAAAATTTTTGTTTGAAAAAAAATGCGTGTACGCACGCAATACTATTTTTAATGAAAAATAATCAAACCTTTAAAATATGGCTAGGTTCTAGTTTTGACGATTTGTAATTTATCGTATAAGTTATTTAAAACTGAATTTCAATTCGTCTTAAGATAGTCTATTTGATTCGAAATGTTCTTGAAATTAAAATTATCTCATAACAACAAATGAATTTTTCAATATCATGTCGTAGAATTAATGTCACCCTAATAGAAGTTTAAATAGTTTAAAATTTTTAAAGACACTATTTTTGATTTGGAGTAATAAAAAATTACTTGAAAATTGTTCCAATATGTTGAAAACGCAGGTTTCAGTGGTGGAATAGAATTATCTTTATTCATGTTTCGTCTGTTAGGTCATTAGAATACAACTATATTAATTAGCGATAGCTAATTGTCACTTTCCACTTCTTATAATCCCTAACCGGGAAAGTACTCATTTCTCAATGAGTACTTTGGTATTCCTACCCAGAATATCTGGCAACACTGTTGTGTTACCACGAACCCAATTTGTGTTGTCTCGCTTAACCGTGTGATGATGTAAACATTTGTACCGTGTTTACCATCATCACCTGTCATCAGCAATCATCGATCTATTGTTCTCGATTGCGAATTGTCAAAATTGTCAAAATTGTCAAAATTGTCAAAATTGTCAAAATTGTCAAAATTGTCAAAATTGTCAAAATTGTCAAAATTGTCAAAATTGTCAAAAGTGTCAAAATTGTCAAAATTGTCAAAATTGTCAAAATTGTCAAAATTGTCAAAATTGTTAAAATTGTCAAAATTGTCAAAATTGTCAAAATTGTCAAAATGGTCGAAATTGTCAAAATTGTCAAAATTATCAAAATTGTCGAAATTATCAAAATTGTCAAATTTGTCAAATTCGTCAGATTTGTTAAAATTAAATTGTCAAAATTTCCGTTCGATGATTGACAAAATGACTTAAATATAATAAGAATAATAACCATAAGCTTCATCTTTTTTGCTATGAGGGTATGGTTTTTGGATGTAAAATTTTTTTTTATACTGATCTTAGCCCAGACGATCAACTGTTCATACAGAAAATCTCAAGAATCTCAAAGTCTTCGGTTAACGTTGTTTATACAGTTGGACAAAAAAAAATGAAAACGTTTCTGTTTTTCAAAATTTTTGTTTGAAAAAAAATGCGTGTACGCACGCAATACTATTTTTAATGAAAAATAATCAAACCTTTAAAATATGGCTAGGTTCTAGTTTTGACGATTTGTAATTTATCGTATAAGTTATTTAAAACTGAATTTCAATTCGTCTTAAGATAGTCTATTTGATTCGAAATGTTCTTGAAATTAAAATTATCTCATAACAACAAATGAATTTTTCAATATCATGTCGTAGAATTAATGTCACCCTAATAGAAGTTTAAATAGTTTAAAATTTTTAAAGACACTATTTTTGATTTGGAGTAATAAAAAATTACTTGAAAATTGTTCCAATATGTTGAAAACGCAGGTTTCAGTGGTGGAATAGAGTTATCTTTATTCATGTTTCGTCTGTTAGGTCATTAGAATACAACTATATTAATTAGCGATAGCTAATTGTCACTTTCCACTTCTTATAATCCCTAACCGGGAAAGTACTCATTTCTCAATGAGTACTTTGGTATTCCTACCCAGAATATCTGGCAACACTGTTGTGTTACCACGAACCCAATTTGTGTTGTCTCGCTTAACCGTGTGATGATGTAAACATTTGTACCAAGGGATTGCAGTGGAGAGAGAATTCTTTGCATTTGGAATGGTAATGATCAAAATTCCACAACTGCTTCACAAATTGCCACAAATTGCCACAATTTGCAACAATTTGCACATTTTCACTCTCTCTGAGCACCGGTTCCTCTCATTTTAACTTAAACCTTCTAATTCTCTCTCACAAATTGCCACAAATTACCACAAATTCAATCATTGGCTGCAAAATTTGTGTGATCATTGACGATGATTCTCCGTTTATCTCAGTCCCCTGATTTGTACCGTGTTTACCATCATCACCTGTCATCAGCAATCATCGATCTATTGTTCTCGATTGCGAATTGACTCAAAGCATGCGGAACCAAAACAAACTGTTTTGGTTTCGCTCGTGGCAGCAGAAGTTTGCTGCTGTGCCGCTGTGCTGCTACTGTTCCGGAGGAAACCGTAAGTTTCAACACAATATAATTCTCAAAAATTATCAAAAATGGTAGTCTAAAAATTTACTTCAAGGTGAATCTATTCGCAATTTGTTTAAAAGTGTTTCAGAGGTTTTATTATATTTTTACTCAATGAAATTGTCAAGATTATCAAAAACACGTCAACAAAATTATTTAGAAGTTCTTTAAAAATTAAAAATTAATTGAAAGCCTTAGGTTTCTGTTTTTTTGTTAGTTTGTCTTTCTGGAACGCCTTCACACGTAACAGCTAACTAAGCTTTTTCAGCTTTCTTAAAAACTTGGCGGCATTCATCTGATCCAACCGGCCAGTCACGTAGAAAGTCGAAAGTTGCGATGTGGCAGACATCCATGACGGTTTTAGTTTTTAAAGCATTGTTTATCCATTTTTTTTCTCACCCACCCCAGCCATTCATGTGTCATGGTTAAAACCAAAACTAGCAAAGTGTGGGAGGTTGGAGAGGGTGGATTATCAAATGTACCACGATGAATAAGCTCCAAGCGAGATCCTCAAGCCGTCAGACTGCTGAAACATTTGGAAAATTCAAATTTCAATTTCTTCCGCTAGGTTACGTGGCTGAGGAATAGTTTTGAAAGGAAAGTTTTTTTTCTCAGTGTGACTTCACTGCAGTTTGCGAACACGTGTTTTAACCCATTTAACCCATTACCCTCATCGTTTCCAATAACAAAAAAAAGCAACAAAAAAAACTCTTCTAAAACATGTTGAATATGGTGCCATGTAGTATGGTGATGCACCTGAAGCCTCATGAATTTGGTCAAAGTATGCTCTGGTGGGATTTTGCTGCTTCAAAACCTCGCCTGCTAGGATCAACGGAAAAGCTGTTGTAACACGTTCTTCGCTGTTACCTGATGTGGGTATGTGATTACGCTGTTGATTGCGTGAAATTTTTCAAAAATCTCTATTCACACTCAGCACGTGACAGGATAAACCAATTTTTCATAGGTGGTTTTTGACAGTTTTGTTCTTTCAATCTATATTTTTTAAGAATTGTGTTTTAAAAAATTCATGCATTAAAATTTAAAGTCAATATATACTAATTATAAAGTGACAATTCATTTCAAAATAAATTAAAAAATATGCAACTTTTGAAAGCCATTTCGAAACATTTAAGGACCATTTTTGAAATTTGGACAGAACAGTTTTTTCAAAATTTTTAGTATTTTTGGAAATGACTGCTTTGTGGATTTTGTGACAACTTTCGAATATTTCAAAACAGTTTTCATGTAATAAAGAAAACATGTGGACATAATCTCAACACAATATCAAGAAAGTGTTAAGTCATCTTTACAAAAAATTGGGAAGGAAATTGGAGAATTTTTTGACAATTTTCTGAACAAATTGAGGCAATCGCGGAATATTTTTGAGACAAATCTGAATGACAATTTATAGTTAATATTTGAGATCAATTGTGAGATAACTTTGATAAGGAATAAATTTTTACAAGTTTGACAATTTTATCAATTTTGACAATTTTGTCAATTTTGACAATTTTGACAATTTTGCCAATTTTGCCAATTTTGCCAATTTTGACAATTTTGACAATTTTGACAATTTTGACAATTTTGACAATTTTGACAATTTTGACAATTTTGACAATTTTGACAATTTTGACAATTTTGACAATTTTGACAATTTTGACAATTTTGACAATTTTGACAATTTTGACAATTTTGACAATTTTGACAATTTTGACAATTTTGACAATTTTGACAATTTTGACAATTTTGACAATTTTGACAATTTTGACAATTTTGACAATTGTGACAATTTTGACAATTTTGACAATTTTGACAATTTTGACAATTTTGACAATTTTGACAATTTTTAAATTTTGACAATTTTGACAATTTTGACAATTTTGACAATTTTGACAATTTTGACAATTTTGACAATTTCGACAATTTTGACAATTTTGACAATTTTGACAATTTTGACAATTTTGACAATTTTGACAATTTTGACAATTTTGACAATTTTGACAATTTTGACAATTTTGACAATTTTGACAATTTTGACAATTTTGACAATTTTGACAATTTTGACAATTTTGACAATTTTGACAATTTTGACAATTTTGACAATTTTGACAATTTTGACAATTTTGACAACTTTGACAATTATGTCAAATTTGACAATTTTGACAATTTTGACAATTTTGACAATTTTGACAACTTTGACAATTATGTCAAATTTGACAATTTTGACAATTTTGACAATTTTGACAATTTTGACAATTTTGACAATTTTGACAATTTTGACAATTTTGACAATTTTGACAATTTTGACAATTTTGACAATTTTGTCAATTTTGACTATTTCGACAATTTTGACTATTTCGACAATTTTGACAATTTTGACAATTTTGACAATTTTGACAATTTTGACAATTTTGACAATTTTGACAATTTTGACAATTTTGACAATTTTGACAATTTTGACAATTTTGACAATTTTGACAATTTTGACAATTTTGACAATTTTGACAATTTTGACAATTTTGACAATTTTGACAATTTTGACAATTTTGACAATTTTGACAATTTTGACAATTTTGACAATTTTGACAATTTTGACAATTTTGACAATTTTGTCAATTTTGACAATTTTGACAATTCTGACAATTTTGACAATTTTGACAATTTTGACAATTTTGACAATTTTGACAATTTTGACCATTTTGACAATTTTGACACTTTTGACAATTTTGACAATTTTGACAATTTTGACAATTTTGACAATTTTGACAATTTTGACAATTTTGACTTTTTTGACAATTTTGACAATTTTGACAATTTTGACAATTTTGACAATTTTGACAATTTTGACAATTTTGACAATTTTGACAATTTTGACAATTTTGACAATTTTGACAATTTTGACAATTTTGACAATTTTGACAATTTTGACAATTTTGACAATTTTGACAATTTTGACAATTTTGACAATTTTGACAATTTTGACAATTTTGACAATATTGACAATTTTGATAATTTTGACAATTTTGACAATTTTGACAATTTTAACAATTTTTACTTTTGACAATTTTGACAATTTTGACAATTTTGACAATTTTGACAATTTTGACAATTTTGACAATTTTGACAATTTTGACAATTTTGACAATTTTGACAATTTTGACAATTTTGACAATTTTGACAATTTTGACAATTTTGACAATTTTGACAATTTTGACAATTTTGACAATTTTGACAATTTTGACAATTTTGACAATTTTGACAATTTTGACAATTTTGACAATTTTGACAATTTTGACAATTTTGACAATTTTGACAATTTTGACAATTTTGACAATTTTGACAATTTTGACAATTTTGACAATTTTGACAATTTTGACAATTTTGTCAATTTTGACAAATTTGACAATTCTGACAATTTTGACAATTTTGACAATTTTGACAATTTTGACAATTTTGACAATTTTGACAATTTTGACACTTTTGACAATTTTGACAATTTTGACAATTTTGACAATTTTGACAATTTTGACTTTTTTGACAATTTTGACAATTTTGACAATTTTGACAATTTTGACAATTTTGACAATTTTGACAATTTTGACAATTTTGACAATTTTGACAATTTTGACAATTTTGACAATTTTGACAATTTTGACAATTTTGACAATTTTGACAATTTTGACAATTTTGACAATTTTGACAATTTTGACAATTTTGACAATTTTGACAATTTTGACAATTTTGACAATTTTGACAATTTTGACAATTTTGACAATTTTGACAATTTTGACAATTTTGACAATTTTGACAATTTTGACAATTTTGACAATTTTGACAATTTTGACAATTTTGACAATATTGACAATTTTGATAATTTTGACAATTTTGACAATTTTGACAATTTTAACAATTTTTACTTTTGACAATTTTGACAATTTTGACAATTTTGACAATTTTGACAATTTTGACAATTTTGACAATTTTGACAATTTTGACAATTTTGACAATTTTGACAATTTTGACAATTTTGACAATTTTGACAATTTTGACAATTTTGACAATTTTGACAATTTTGACAATTTTGACAATTTTGACAATTTTGACAATTTTGATAATTTTGAAAATTTTGACAATTTTGACAATTTTGACAATTTTGACAATTTTGACAGTTTTAACAATTTTGACAATTTTGACAATTTTGACAATTTTGACAATTTTGACAATTTTGACAATTTTGACAATTTTGACATTTTTGACATTTTTGACAATTTTGACAATTTTGACAAATTTGACAATTTTGACAATTTTGACAATTTTGACAATTTTGACAATTTTGACAATTTTGACAATTTTGACAATTTTGACAATTTTGACAATTTTGACAATTTTGACAATTTTGACAATTTTGACAATTTTGACAATTTTGACAATTTTGACAATTTTGACAATTTTGACAATTTTGACAATTTTGACAATTTTGACAATTTGGACAGTTTTGACAGTTTTGACAGTTTTGACAGTTTTGACAGTTTTGACAATTTTGACCTATTTGAAATTTTTAAATAAAATGGAAAAATGATATTTTTTTTTTAATTTGGAATATTTATTACTTCACCCACCCCCTTCTCTATCGGCTATAAGTACAAGTGACAAAAGAAGGATTTTAAATTTGTTTTTCTGCTAAGTGTTGCTTGCGTACACGCAGGTTTTTTCAGCAAAAAAAAATTAAAACAAAATTGTTTTCAATTTTTCTCCCATCTGTTTAAACAACTTTTACCTAAACCTTTGAAAAGCCTGAGATTTTCTGTATAAATAGTTGATCTTCTGCGCTGAGATCAGTATAGTATATTTTTTCAGCCCGAAACGTAACCCTCCAAGCAAAAGAGATGAAGCTGCTGTCGCTGTTTATCCTGGCCATGGCCGTGGTTTGCTCCTTGGGAAGTGCTGTTGCTGATGCAGATCCCGTTGCTATTAGATATCTCTCAAAAACGCCACAATCTGTTAAGAATCATCTGAGAGAACTAGTATTAAAATTGCGACAGTCAACACCAGCCCCAACCAGAAGGACTAGGAAGCCGAAAAAAATTTAACGCCACGAGCCCATAATTGGTTTCGATCCTGACAGTTCCGAATCCTCGAAAATGACAAGAATTAATGGGGGAAAAATATTTTTTTTAAAAATGCATTGAATAAACTCAATATTTTGATAGATTTATGTTCTTTTTTTAAAATAAGTTTTTTTTTCGTTCATCATTTGTGTGCTCTGCTTGTGATATTATTGTCATTTTGGCAATATTTCATTGGAAATTTTGACAATTTTGACAATTTTGATAATTTTGACAATTTTGACAATTTTGAAAATTTTGACAATTTTGAAAATTTTGACAATTTAGACAATTTTGACAATTTTGACAGTTTTGACAATTTTGACAATTTTGACAATTTTGGCAATTTTGACAAATTTGACAATTTTGACAATTTTCACAATTTTGACAATTTTGACAATTTTGACAATTTTGACAATTTTGACAATTTTGACAATTTTGACAATTTAGACAATTTTGACAATTTTGACAATTTTGACAATTTTGACAATTTTCACAATTTTTAAATTTTGACAATTTTGACAATTTTGACAATTTTGACAATTTTGACAATTTTGACAATTTTGACAATTTTGACAATTTTGACAATTTTGACAATTTTGACAATTTTGACAATTTTGAAAATTTTGACAATTTTGACAATTTTGACAATTTTGACAATTTTGACAAGTTTGACAATTTTGACAATTTTGACAATTTTGACAATTTTGACAATTTTGACAATTTTGACAATTTTGACAATTTTGACAACTTTGACAAGAAAGACAAAAACCTAAATTTGTTTCCAAGTTTCTGCAATAAAAGATGAATGGATTGAACTGAAAATGTTGTTTTCCATAACTGAAATACATCAGAAATATGCAAGTACAACTTAAACTAAACACTTTCTGAAGTGACACAGTATTTTTTTTCTTTCGTTTCTTGAGATAAGCTGTAATGGAGAGTAATAATTTAAATTCAAGAAAATCTGAATTAATGAAAATGCAATAAGAAGAACAACAAGAAACCTGAACTTCAAGAAAACATAGCTTGAGAAATTATTTATATTTGAAATGAACACATTTAATTTTGAAAAAAAAATGGAAAACTGAATCGATTCATAAAAATTAAAATAATGAGTTGAAATGTTTGTAAAAATAATCTATTCTAAGGTTCCAATTTATTTCAAAACTGTTTTACATATACATGTGTATCAATTTATTTCTTAATGCGTAGTTTGAAAAAAAAATTCAAATTGATTTTTTAAAGTTCCTGATTTATCTCAAAATTGTGGGCACTTTTTGTCTCACAAAATTTTCACAAAATTGTCCTTAAAACTGTATCAAAACTCTGTAATGGTGGATTGCAAATGGTTTAAAAAAATACATGATAAATTTTTTAAAAACTTTTCGGACCTTATCGAACCAATAGGCTTCAAAGGTGGATATGAGTAGTCAAACATGCTAAGCTAAGCTAAGCTTATCGAACAATTTAGGTTCATTCCTCCAAGTTGGTACAATATTGAAACAAAATAGCACTCAAACTGTGGGATAAAAACCTTGATAGGTCTCTAATTTTCTGAATTCACATTCACAATTTGCAAAAACAACTGTTCGTAAATATTCTTACATTAACTACATATAATTTTTATTCCACTATCTCCCTGGATAAGCGAAAAAATTTGGCCATGGGCACTCAGACCGTGGCCAGAATTTTCACCAGTTTAGCTCTATTTTAAACTAGCGGAGAAATTTAGTTTTGTAAAAATTTCGCAGCATTGGTAAAAGATATTGGTGGTAATTCGAATGTATACTTTGAACAAACAATAAAATAAATGGGAAGGATGTATCAAGCAATGATCACATTTAACAACTTAAGTGATGGATGGCCATCACAGAACTTAATTTGATTGTTATTCGTGTTTAATTGAATATATAATAATCATTTTTATTTAATTGACAAGGTATTGATTTTAAGAAAAAATTTGTGTAAGAATAATTCACTCTTCATTCGAAAATTTTGACAATTTATCCAAATATAAATAAACACATTTTATTTTGAAAAAAAAAATGGAAAAATGATTATTTTTCCCCATTGTTTGCTGTACAGAAATAATGAAGGTTTTTTACTTCAATAATTATCGTAAAGTGGAAAATTGTTGTGCCCCCAATCGATTCATGAAAATTTAAAAAAAGAGTTGAAATGTTTAAAAAAATAATCTATTCAAAGGTTCCAATTTATTTCAAAACTGTCTAATTGTTGGTGTTTAACCCGCAAGGGCATTATAGACAGAAGTACCCTACCTGTGAGCTATTTGGAAATATTTAAAAAAAAAATTGAAAGCAAACTTTAAGGGGTTAATAGCGTTGTGGCACGTGGGCCGCATCTATAACTTGTCAAGGACAATTTCTTTCTTTTTCAGCTTTTATTATTTTTAATATTAAACACAGGTGTTTGAACAGCAGATGACTGCAGCAGAAATTTCGCGTTCCGAGGTGGATTTGTTTGCTTTATTGGAATTTTATTTGAAATAAAAATTTAAACATGTGCAATCCAAACAAACTTGTCTAAACATTTCCAACAAAAGAATGTCACCATTTTCCCAAAACTTTCTTACGTTTATTGCATTATATAAAGCCTCCAGTTATGGCCAGATATCATTCGAAGTTTTACTGTCTCAGTTGAACAACAATCGTGAAAAGTTATAAAAATGAAATTCCTTAACGCAATTGCTATCGCCATGTTTGTTCTGGTTGCCGTCGCTGAACCGTACTTAATTGTAAGCCAAAACGAACTGCAGTGATCAGTTGACCCCTATCAAGACTTAATGGCTAATTAATCATTTTTTTCTGTTTTCCCTATTCTCAGAGAACTTTTAGGTTTGGTAAGTGAAATGTACAACATTTTACGGTCATCCCCGAATCGCAACAGTGCATCAGGGCTTCAGGAAATACTACCAACGGATGATGCCTCTCGAAAACTTGAGCAACGCGAAGAACAATTTTTCAACGTCTTGTCCTTAATATTAAAAATGTTCTTAGTTGTTTAAAAGTTTCTGTTAAATAAATTCATGGATTGATCGGAAAAAGTTGCATTCCTTTCATTTAAATAGAATAATATGAGAAAATTAGAAAGAACTCATTTAAAATCTAATAATATGCTTTCTGGGTGGACGATTAGGAGATATTCCAAAAGATATTATGAAATATTTCGAAGTCATATTTGAATCATTTGAATTCCTAGCGGCTTCCAACAATAAGTTTCAAAATTTGATTATGATTTTATTCTCGGCATTGGAATTAATTAATATAAATTTTAAGATTTTCGAAGAGTTTCCCTTAAAGACTGATTGAGTTTGTTCATTTTCATTTTTCGGTTTATTTTTTCGATCAATGAACTAATTGTTGACTTAAGCAACTTTTATTTCAGTTTAAAATCTTACAGGAAAATGGTAAGTTTAAACTTGATGCTTTCGAAAAGTCAGGTTTTCAAATAAATTGAATTCGTTAATTTATGTGCATGAGACATATACGATTATTTTGGCAAGAGTCACTTATCCGAAATAAAATTCAACAAATCTGGGATACTTTTTTCTTTGAACAAAATTGTTGATAAAAATTATTGATCTTTCAAAACCATTCATGAATTTTATAGACGGTTAGAGTCTATAAAATTCATGAATGGTTTTGAAAGATCAATAATTTTTATCAACAATTTTGTTCAAAGAAAAAAGTATCCCAGATTTGTTGAATTTTATCACCAGCGCTTTTAAGATTAAAAAAAAAACAATAGAAACTTTTCACTTTCTGATTATCTTTTCATCCTTTCACGTTGACATATTTTCGAATGGTTATAATAACTCTAGTTTACAAAATTTAAAAAAAAAATCGTGAACTTGATTAATCGACCAACATTTTTAATGTTAAATCGGGTGCTGATCCGAAAATGAAATTCAAAAAAATCTCAGTAGAACCGTTTTTGAGTTATGCTCCAAATTTGAAATTTCGGAAAAATTCAAAAAGTTCTTGTACTTAGATTAAAATATCTCGGACCGCAAAACAGTAATTTGAAATCCCTCTTTTGCATATTGAAGGTGAATAAATTTTTTATCGATCATTTGAACACTGATTTTGCGTTTGGCCAACAGTATTGTTGATATTAGTGACTCTATGAGAGAAAAAATTATAAAAATCGCATTTTTTTAGAGAAAATTTTGTTTCAACGAAAGCTTTTGACTCAATAGTAGCATTTAAAAAATCTGATTTTCTTTTGCGCTTGAATGTCAATTTAAAACAAATATTGGTTGTTTATCAAAATCGGTGCAAAATTGAAGAAGTTATGGCTACTTTACCATAATAGTGTTTTTTGTAGTTTTTAATAATTTAACGAACCGCAGGGCACTTATAATAGTATAGGAAGAATAACACATAGTAAATCTCACTCGCTCCAAGTCAAAATTATTTATTAGCTTACCAGAAGGTCACATGCCAAGTTTCAGGAAGATTTGACCATAGGGAGGGGTTGCTTGAGTCTCAAAAGTGAAATTTTTTTAATTTTATTCACGTTTGAGACTCAAGCAACCCCAAGTGAATTATTCTTACACAAATTTGTTCTTAAAATCAACACCTTGTCATTTTAATAAAAATGATTATTATATATTCAATTAAACACGAATATCAATCAAATTAAGTTCTGTGATGGCTATCCATCACTTAAGTTGTTAAAAGTGATCATTGCTTGATACACCCTTACCATTTATACATTCGAATTATCACCAATATCTTTTACCAATGATGCGAAATTTTTACAAAACTAAATTTCTCCGCTAGTTTATAATAGAGCTAAACTGGTGAAAATTGTGGCCAAGGTCTGAGTGCCCATGGCAAAATTTATTTCGCTTATCCAGGGAGATAGTGGAATAAAAATTATATGTAGTTAATGTAAGAATATTTACGAACAGTTATTTTTGCAAATTTTGAATGTGAATTCAGAAAATTAGAGACCTATCAAGGTTTTTATCCCACAGTTTGAGTGCTATTTTGTTTCAATATTGTACCAACTTGGAGGAATGAACCTAAATTGTTCGATAAGCTTAGCTTAGCTTAGCATGTTTGACTACTCATATCCACCTTTGAAGCCTATTGGTTCGATAAGGTCCGAAAAGTTTTTAAAAAATTTATCATGTATTTTTTTAAACCATTTGCAATCCACCATTACAGAGTTTTGATACAGTTTTAAGGACAATTTTGTGAAAATTTTGTGAGACAAAAAGTGCCCACAATTTTGAGATAAATCAGGAACTTTTTAAAAATCAATTTGAATTTTTTTTTTCAAACTACGCATTAAGAAATAAATTGATATACATGTATATGTAAGACAGTTTTGAAATAAATTGGAACCTTAGAATAGATTATTTTTACAAACATTTCAACTCATTATTTTAATTTTTATGAATCGATTCAGTTTTCCATTTTTTTTTTCAAAATTGAATGTGTTCATTTCAAATATAAATAATTTCTCAAGCTATGTTTTCTTGAAGTTCAGGTTTCTTGTTGTTCTTCTAATTGCATTTTCATATATTTTCATTAATTCAGATTTTCTTGAATTAAAATTATTACTCTCCATTATAGCTTATCTCAAGAAACGAAAGAAAAAAAATACTGTGTCACTTCAGAAAGTGTTTAGTTTAAGTTGTAGTTGCTTATTTCTGATGTATTTCAGTTATGGAAAACAATATTTTCAGTTCAATACATTCATCTTTTATTGCAGAAACTTGGAAACAAATTTAGGTTTTTGTCTTTCTTGTCAAAGTTGTCAAAATTGTCAAAATTGTCAAAATTGTCGAAATTGTCAAAATTGTCAAAATTGTCAAAATTGTCAAAATTGTCAAAATTGTCAAAATTGTCAAAATTGTCAAAATTGTCAAAATTGTCAAAATTTTCAAAATTGTCAAAATTGTCAAAATTGTCAAAATTGTCAAAATTGTCAAAATTGTCAATATTGTCAAAATTGTCAAAATTGTCAAAATTGTCAAAATTGTCAAAATTGTCAAAATTGTCAAAATTGTCAAAATTGTCAAAATTGTCAAAATTGTCAAAATTGTCAAAATTGTCAAAATTGTCAAAATTGTCAAAATTGTCAAAATTGTCAAAATTGTCAAAATTGTCAAAATTGTCAAAATTGTCAAAATTGTCAAAATTGTCAAAATTGTCAAAATTGTCAAAATTGTCAAAATTGTCAAAATTGTCAAAATTGTCAAAATTGTCAAAATTGTCAAAATTGTCAAAATTGTCAAAATTGTCAAAATTGTCAAAATTGTCAAAATTGTCAAAATTGTCAAAATTGTCAAAATTGTCAAAATTGTCAAAATTGTCAAAATTGTCAAAATTGTCAAAATTGTCAAAATTGTCAAAATTGTCAAATTGTCAAAATTGTCAAAATTGTCAAAATTGTCAAAATTGTCAAAATTGTCAAAATTGTCAAAATTGTCAAAATTGTCAAAATTGTCAAAATTGTCAAAATTGTCAAAATTGTCAAAATTGTCAAAATTGTCAAAATTGTCAAAATTGTCAAAATTGTCAAAATTGTCAAAATTGTCAAAATTGTCAAAATTGTCAAAATTGTCAAAATTGTCAAAATTGTCAAAATTGTCAAAATTGTCAAAATTGTCAAAATTGTCAAAATTGTCAAAATTGTCAAAATTGTCAAAATTGTCAAAATTGTCAAAATTGTCAAAATTGTCAAAATTGTCAAAATTGTCAAAATTGTCAAAATTGTCAAAATTGTCAAAATTTAAAAAAAAAAAGTGGAAAGGTTTTCGACAATTCTAAGGTATCATTAGGCTTTGTTATTATTTTTAAAATACACGAATTCCCCGTTCTGACAGCTCAAAAATGGTTTTTTTTTGGATTTTGAAAAATTTACTTGGCATTTACTTGGCATGAGAAAACTTTGCAGGTAGGAAAAATCGTATTTTATGTTCTGAATGTGTATAAATAAAAACACCAAAATATACTGATTTCTATGGGAGTTACTTCGATGAGCTTCTTTATTTCTTCCAGCTTTCTTTCTTGGTCTGTATTTCGTAGTTTCAACATGTACCACTTCTTGAAGCGATCGAAAAACGATCCCTCGATCTTTCCTACGTGTTTTTGTGTGGAAGTGTATGTCCATTACTTGAACACTTCTTATCACGTTAACGTCTGAACAGGCAGCATAACGATAGTCGGATAGTCCAGGCTGCATGTATACTTTCAGGCGTTTAGGTATCATGTCAGGGTGACCAATAATGATGAGACTGATCAATTAACATTAGCCTTTTAAACTAGAATCAGGAACGCAAGAACATAACGACTGATTTAGCCGAAGGCGGAGAAGGAACTGAAGAAAAACTAAACATGTTTTTTTTTAAATTTCGTGGGGAGACACTTATGACCATCTCTGGAGCCACTTTTTGAAGTGACACAGAAATTTTTTATGTCTTGAGAAAAACCATAAAAGAAATTTAAAAAAAATCATGAAAATATGCCAGGTATTTAAGAATTAATAAAAAAAAATATTAAAATGAAATATGAACGTCGACAAAAAAAAACCTTCACTGTTTGCGGTACAGAAGATATGAAAGTTTTATGCTTCAATACTTATCGTAAAGTGGAAAAATTGCTGTGCCCCCATTCGATCCATAAAAATTAAAAAAATGAGCTGTGCCGTAATTTGGCACATGTTTTTAATATAATGATCTCCCTAATCACCGTTTCTAAACATCGGCAATCATCGTTATAATCTCGTACATTATCGTAGCCCTGTCATTTTTGCTCCCATCAACATTGATAGGAGAACAAAATCAGCGAAAAAGCTTCCGGGGGTTTCTCTACATAGTTTTTTTTTCTCAATAAGAGAAAGGCTCCTCTTGTAAACAGAAGAAAGGTGGTGGTTTTGGTGTAAAATAATCTTAATCTGCCTTCCAGCACCGGTAAGTTGGAAGCGAAAAGTGGCAAGCTTGTTAGAGCCTCTTTGTAGGAGTTCCTTCTGAAGGGGGGTAGTCTAGGGCACAAAACTGTCGTGGAATAAAATTTTCTTTCCATGTTGAAAACCCCTAAAATTCTTGTGCGATTTTAAACCAAATTTCCCTTTAACTAGAAACTATTCACACGAGTGAATTCCTTTCAGCTTTCATTCTTCTGCCATCCCATTTCATACGTTTTTTTTTCTCGAAACTATAAAATAAAAAAAAAAAAAAAGAACCATTTTGAACCGGGATAGCTCCCAGCTTGCCGGTCCATTTAGATGACCATAAAAATAAAACTCAATCACCCATTTCCGGATTCCATGTTGTTGTTGCTGAAGCTGTTGCCTGTCTGCCTGAGGCAGGAATGGCACCAATCTAGAGTAAGGTTGCCAGATTGCCCGGATATTTAATGAAAAATTTGATAAAAGTTCGACCCGGATTTCATTTAAAAAAGTCCGGAATATGCCCGGATTTATTCCCTTCTTTTGTCAAAACAAAATACTAAAAAAAAATTGTGTTGTAAATTTTTTTATTTATGCACCCAAAACGAAATATATTGAGCAGTTTTATAAAAATAATCATGAACACATTTTTTAATCCCTAACATACGATTTAAAAACTGCTCATGGAAAAAAAAATGTTTTCAAAGTTTTTTTTTTCCTTTATTTGCGTTGAGTAATTCCTGGGTTTTGATCAAAATTGCCCGTATATTGCCGGATTTTTGGTCGACATTTTGGATTCAAATTCCTGGATTTTGCCAGATTTTTAGATGAAGTTGCCCGGATTTGTTCGGCCCGGGTACGTGGTGAGTAAATTCTGGCAACCTTAATCTAGTGGCAACAACAAACGAAATTGAACAAAATAAATGCTCGGGAATACTGACATTCCAGGGAATTCCCCCGGTTTCCAGGAATTTACCTGGATGGAAGCTCTCAACCGGAACTCAATCGATTAAATTTATTTAGCTAAGTGAGATTTTTTTCTTTCTATTTCTCTCCTTTTCAAAGCCATACTTTCGAAGGATTTGAATTCGAACCCGGAGGGTTTATTTGTTCAAATTGTGTTTTGTTTAGCCAGATGTTTGCCATGCTGGGTTAAGTTATCAAAACAGTTTGGGATTCCAGTTGTACACATTTGGTACAAAAACAAAGCTGTTTCGCCAATTTTCAAAAGATTAAAAAATTTAAGTAGGGTTTTACAGCCATCATCGTTTTGCGGAATCATTTGCAGTATTACTTTTTAAAGGCAGTTCAAATAGTGGCTCCAGAGAGGGACTTGTTGGTTTCAAACCATTTTATCTCGTTAATTTTATATGAGACTTTAGCCATTTTTGACAAACTTTTGGGGAAAATATCAGAAAATTTTTACATTGCTTTTTGAAAAAGCTAATTATATAATCCAATAGCAATTTTGTATTTTTTTAAGGATATTTTCAAGGAGATATTAGGGAAAATTAGGTTTATTATTATAAAACAATATGAGGAAAATTATAAACGTTATACAGAAAACTTCATTAAACAATTTGATAAAGAGTCACAATTATAAACCAATTTTACTAATGTTGGATAATTTTAAACAAAATTTTAAAAAATATGATGTTAGACAATTCTGGAAAAATATATTAAAGCAAATAACAAAGCTAAGTTAACTTTTAGACAATTTTTAAAAAAAACTGCAGAAAATTTCTAAAAAAAATATTGGTAACATATTCACATCATTTACAGTAAACCTTGAGATAATTTTTAGTCATCTTTGAGACCTTGGAAAATATCAGGGATTTTTTTACCCAGCTTTAATGCCATTTTTTAGCATGTATTGAGTGACCTACAATCAAGAAAAAAATTGACAACTCCAAATATTTTGTTTTACAACTGTTCTGCATGTCTCCTAATCTTTGTTTGAATTTGTTATGATTCATTATTTTGAAGGAAGAAGGTTAAAGAATGCCACAAAACACTGGATGAACAATGATTTTTTTACTCTGGAGCAACTTTTTGGAATGTTGTACGTAGGAAATACCGATTACGTTTGAAGGAAAAAAAATCACTGCTGCTTTTAACATTGTAAAGTTTTTTAGACTCTCAAGCAGTAATTTGTAAAACTTGATAGATAGGAAAGGATATTCGAAATATATTAAAGATAAGAACTGCAAATCACACTTGAAATTTTTTGACCTTATTGTAATTACTCTTAGTTATGACTTGAGAAATTACAGTCGGTTGTTGACTTATTTCTAGAAAGCTTAAATCGAGGAAAATATGATTAACCCACTTAGAACAATAATAAAATATTTAAAAACATGTTACAAAAATTCCAAAGAAATCCTATTCAATTTTTTTTGACACCATTGGAAAAATATAAAAATAATGTAAGCAACTTGAAGTCAAAAATTTAGGTGAAAAATTTTAATCGCATTTTTCGACCATTTTGAACGAAATTAAAGCAGTCAAAAAAAATAAATTAAATTTTTTTTTCAGAGTTATGATGCAATTTTTAACCATTTTGGATCGATTATTTTTTTTATATTTGTCACAGTTTATCAAACCGTTTCTAAACAATATTTACACAATTTTTTTTAAGCTATTTTAATTAGTTTCTACACATCTATTTTTAATACAAAAAGATGATAGTTTTTTTCTTAAAATAGTTTTATAAAAAATTATCAAAAGATCTAAAATCAACTTTGCGAAGGTTCCGAATCATATTTAAAACCTTTAGAGATCTTTTCAAGCATTTCGAGGAAACTTTCCCATAATTTTAAGACCGCATTGAGATAATTTTTAAGATTTTTTTGACATACTCTAGGCTAACTTTTTTTTTTTAATTGTATAAAAATGTCGAAATATCTTTCAAGCTTTAATAATGTAAATTTGAAACAAGTTGAAAACATTTGTTTTTAAAATTTTCATGCACCTACAAAACACATCAATGGATTATTGAAAAAAATTATAGAGAAATCCAAAAATTCCAAAGAAATTCCATTTAATTTCCTTTTGTAATCATTGGAAAAATATAAAAATTGCTCACGTTACTTTGAGTCAATTTTGAGACAATTCAGAAACAAACAAGTGACTGTTTTGAGGCAGCATTAGGACATTTATGAAATGACAATGTGTTATTATATTTGACAGCTTGAAATAATTCTTAAAATGAAATATTTTTAAGGCAAATAACAGTTCGCTTTAAGATTACTTCAAATCTTACTGATGACAGTTTCCAGACTAGCGTATCAAGAAATATTTGTCACAGTTTAAGTGATTTCTTTTAACAACTTTAATGATCTTTTTAAAAGTTCAATTGAAGTTTTTTAGAAAACTTTGTTCGATAAAGTCGAAAAAAATTAAAAAAACTTTTTTGATATCTGTTTAAACAACTTGAATCCTTTCATAAAGAAATTTTAAAATTTTTATTGTCAATTTGAATTTTTTTAATAAGTTTCTAGAAACAATTTGATAAATATCTATTAAACAGAAATTAAGGATTAAAAATTTAATGAATAATCGACAATTTTAAAAGAAATTCGGACATTGAATTTTTTTTTTTAAACTGAATTGCAACTTTTCGACAATTTTGATCAATGATTTTTTTTCAAAATGTTGAGTCAATTTGAAAAAAAAACTTGAAACCCCTTCCCGAGCAATTTCAAACGATTTTTACACAAATTTTAAGCAATTTAAGTCATTTTCTACATACGTAAACATATTAATTTCAAAAAATTGAAAGTCAGTTTTTTTAAATAGTGGAAACAAATATCAAAGAGATCATAAACTTGCGATGGTTCCGAATCATATTTGAAAATTTAAAAACACTATTTGAGATATTCGAAGAAACTTTAAATTATTTGAAGTCCGTTTTGAGATAATTTCTAATATCATTTTTACCTACTCTTAGTTATTTTTTTTTAAATTGAATAAAATTATCAAAATATCTTTCAAACTTTATTAATGTAAATTCGAAACAAATTGACAACATTTGTTCGAATATTTTCATGCATCTACAAAACACATCAAAGGATTATGGAAAAAATATAGAGAAATTTAAAACAAATTTTGAGAAAATTTTCAAAAAACTGTTTTTGCATATATTAGAAATAATTTTCAATTTGTTTTTAATTTAAGAAAAAATTAAAATCTTCATACAACTAAAAAATTAATCAAAGGATTATGACAGACAAATTTAAAAAGAAAGAAATTGATATAATTTAAAAAAAAATTTAACTTTTTTAAACATTATCGGAAAAAATTTCAATTTTTTTTATGTGAAAAATATCTTGCTAATAAGGAGAAAATTAAGACTTTTGTGAGAACAATTTTCGGAAAAAATTGGGAAAATTTATGTGAAAGTTTTGTTTAACGTCGAAAGACATTTTTATAAGTAGGTATGTATTGGTATAAATTATGGAGACAAACTTAAGAAAAAAAAACCGAAACTCTAAACTTTAATATGAAAATTAACAGCCGAATGTGATCTAACTAAGGGACAATTTAAAATCAAGTTCAAAGAAAACTTTCGAGAAAAAAGTGCTGGGAAATATGAGCTCCTCACTTAGATCATTGTTAAATATTTAAAAACATTTAAAAAAAATTCCAAAGAAATTCTATTCAATTTTTTTATGGCACCATTTGAAAAAATATCAACATATTCTTAGCAGCTTTGAATAAAATTTGAGACTATTTAGAAACAAACAAACAAACGACTGTTTTGAAACAACTTAAGCACATTTTTGAAACGATTTATTGAAATAAAATTTGACAATTTGAAACAATTCTTCAATTTATAAAGACAAATTACAGTTCGCTTTGAGATTACTTCAAATCTTACTGAAGACAGTGTTCAGACTAGTTAAGGGGCCTATCAAGAAATAATTTACACAGTTAAAGTGATTTTTTTGAATGATATTGAAACAACTTTAAAGATATCTTTGGGGGATTATCATAAGCTTGCTCGATAAAGACGATAAAGAAGTAGTGATGTAATGTAAAACAATTTGAATCCTTCAATTAGTTTTTTTTTTAAATTTTGTGATATATAAGAAATTTTTAAAGAAACAATTTTGAAAATATCTTTACAAAAATCTAAGAAAAAATGTTAAACGCATTTTTGTTTGACAATTTTGGAAAAAAAATTGAACATTGAAAAAAATTGACTCAAATTTTTTTTTCCAGAACCGGATGACAGTTTTTTGACAATTTTGATCGATTATTTCGAAATTTTTAGTAAATTAAAAAAAACTTGTCACAGCTTCTTGAACAATTTCAAAACAATTTTCACTCAATTTTTAAATTTTTTTTTTGCAATTTTAATCAGTTTCATCATATATTTATTCCTAAAAATTGACAATCAGTTTCTTAAAATATTGAAAAGAAATATTAAAAAGATCATAAATTAGCTTTGTGATGATTCCGAATCATATTTTAAACCATTTCAAGACTTTTAAGAGGTATTTCGAGGAAACTTTCCCATAATTTGAGGACCATTTTGAGATAATTCTTATAATCTTTTCAACATACTCTTGGAGGATGTTTACAGCTTCAAAACATATTAAAGATTTATAGAGATAAATGGAAGACGAATTGATAAAAATGATGCCAATTTCAAAAAAAAAATTAACAGTTTTTGATCATATTCGGGAAAATATTCAATGTGTTTTCAATTTATAAAATATCTTTGAACATTGAAAATTGCAAATAAGGAAAAAAATGAGACTTTTGAAAAAACATTTGTGAAAACAATTCTCAGAAGATAAAATTAGGACCATTTATGGGAAAGTTTTGGTTACGGTCGAAAGACATTTTTATGAGTTGGTTTTGGTTCAAATTTTTTAGACAATTTTAAGGATAAATCTAACAATTTTGAGACAATGTTCAGATTATCTTTCGTTTATATTGGAACACTTTAAATAAATTTTGAGAAAATTTCAAGACAGAAAAGATGAAATTTCAGAGCAAGATTAGGCAGCTTTGAAATATTTTTCTTTAATTATAAACTGTAAATCCAGATTACCCGGTATAATCAGGGTTTGCCCGAATATTCAATACAAAATTTTTATCGTTGAATTTATATCATTGAATTATTATCATGAAACATTTTATTCTAGCCTAAAACAAAATTTCACACTGCGTGTGCAATGACTTTCGGAGCCTATAAAATCGATTGCACACAGAAAAAAAAAATGGAGAACATTTTTAATTAAAAAAATTAATAGAAATTTTATTCAATTTTCTTTCGGTGTCATTTGAAAAAAATTCAAATATTCAAAGCTACTTCGAGCCAGTTTTAAGAACTTTTAGAAACAAACAAGAGGCTGATTTGAAACAACTTGGGGATATTTTTGAAATGACATTTTGTTTTTGAGTTTTACTACTAGAAACAATTCTTAAAATGAAAAAGAATTGAGACTTCGATGTTCACATTGAGGTTACTTCAGACTAGTTTAGAGCCCTAATAAAAAAATTGCGACAGTTCTAGTGATTTTTTTAAACCATTTTGCAACCAGTTTGAAAATCAATGTAAAGTGCATTCGGAGGATTCAAACAAAAATTTTCGAAAAAGTTAAAAATGTTTTGAAAAATATTTTGATTAGAAACAATTAGAAACCTTTCATGAGGAAATTTTCAAAGTGTGTAGTCAACTTATGAAATTTTTGTGATAAATCAAATCCAATTTTTTTTACGAAAAAAAGGTTAGAAACATTACTTGACAATTTTGTTAGAAGTCTTAATATTAAAAGAGACTTTTTTCAAAATTGAGGTACGATTTTGTAACCTAAAATTCCTAAAATTGCATGGAAATTTTGAGCCAATTCGGAAAAAAGCTTTTCGAACAAATTGAAAAATAAATTCAATTTATTTGTGAAAATTGATTGTCAGTTTCCTAATATAGAGAGAAAATTTTTTGAAAGATCTACGATAAGCCTTGTGATAACTGCGAATAAAATTTGAATCCTTCAAGAAACTTTTCTGAGGCTTTTCGAAGAAACGTTTCCACAATTTTAATATTATTTTAAGATAATTTTCGAGATCTTTTCGACATACTCTTTCAAGATATTGTTCAAACTATTTGAGAATTAATTTGAAACAAATTGAAACATTTATAAGAAAATTTTTATACAGCTACTAGGCAAATCAAATGATTTTTGAGAAAAACTACAGACGAGTTTCAAAAATTTGGATTAGTTTAAAATAATCAACAATTGTTTTTATCCTATTTAAGTGAGAAAAATGAATTTATTAAAAATCCTGTTTCTTTTTAAATAAAAATAAAAAATAAAAAAAAACTTTTGGGAGAACACATTTGAGTACATTTCTCAGAAAAAGTTTAAGAACACTAATGGGAAAGTTTTGAAAGTTCTGAAGTCATTTTTATGTGTAGCTTTATTTTGATATAAATTTTGGAGAGAGTTTTCAGAAGTAAAAAATCTAACGATTTTGAGAAAATGCTCAGAAAATTGATTAGTTTTAATATTTGTGAACACTTAAAAAAAATTTTCGAAAAAAATTAAAGACATAAAAAAAGAAATTTCCAAGCGATATTTTTTCCACAAATTTGGCCGGAACATATATCAAATCCTTCTTATGTCACTCGAAGTTGGATCATCACAAAGGGGAGGGGGGAAAAGGGTAGATTATATAATAAAAAATAATGCAAAATCTAAGAAATTGGAATAAATTGCATGAAAAATTGTATGCAATAAAATTGCAAACTAAATCTTTGAACAAAAACTTGAAATCAGAAATTTTTTTAATCGAAAAATTAAATTAAATCAAGCAAAAAATTGGCAAGAAAACTACCATATTACACAATTCTGTTTTTGCTCTTGTAATCTTTGATAAATTTTCCGAAATTTCCATACAATACTTCAAATTTTATTTCTCCACCCCTTCGAGAGTTTTGCAAAATCTGAAGGGCAGGGATGGGGGGGGGGATTAACAAAAGAAAAAAATGATGTTTGTTTCGGCCTTAATTTGAGATTGAAAGATAATTTTTCGGTTTAAAAAAAAAAACAAAATAAACGCACATCGAAGGCCGTTTTGAGATAAATGGGAATATCTGAAGACTTCTTTCAAGAATTGAGATAGTTTTTTTTAAATTTTGGATAGCTTAAGGAAGAATATGAAATTTAAAGACAATTTGACAAAAAACACTAGCGACAGTTATAATTCCACTCAGGGACAATTCTTGATTTTTTTTTGTTTGTTTTAAACTTGCGGAAAGTTGATAATTAAAATTATTAAAATTAAGAAATTATGAAATAATCATAAAACAATTTAAGAAAACCAATGAAATTAAATTTGACAAGCAAATATCTATCAGCTTTTCTTTCACCGGAATTGTGAACAAAATTTTAAAAAAAATTGCAACAGTTCCATTCGATTTTTAGAAGATTATGAAGCATTTTCGAGAAGGTTAAAAGTCACTTTTAGGACATGTTTTTGACAGTATTCAAGAAATTGTGGGGAACTTTTTCCTATCTCATATTTATCACAAAACTATCCAAACATTCGAAAATTTAAAAACGCGAAGAATGCAATACATTCGATTTGATAAATAATTCATTAAATTTTTGAAAAACCCGATTGACGATGCTGAAACGCAAAGTAAGATTATTCTCAATTATCAAAACCAATCAAAATTATGTCATTGTGAAAAGATGAAAAAGAGGAAAGATAGCAAAACAATATTAAACCTATTTAGCCAACCCTCATTCTGATACCTCAAGGCAAAACTTTAACAATCTATCAAAAGTTTGAAAGATTTCCTATTTTTTTTTCCCAGAGCTAAAAAGCGCTGGTGATGATATGCAATGAATTCACAATGTTTTTTTTTCCTTGAACAAGGTTGTATATAAAAATTGTTGATCCTATAGACCATTTATAAAATCGAGAGAAAGGAAGACATTCTCGTGTCTCGTAAACAAAAGTTCAAATTTTAAATGTAACTTTGAATATTCCAGTTAAAATTAAGGCGAAACAAAAACTTCACGAAGACTTTCTTAACCAGTTAGTTCATCGATTGAATAAAAAATAAAACTAGAAGCTAAACAAACTCAATCCGCCTTAAAATGAAACTTTTTTTTTCCAAATAACAAGATTTTTTTCATTTTGAAACTTTTGTTGATAATCGAAAAGTATTGGAATGATAAAAAAGAGACTTCTTACGTCAATTCGAAAGGTGATTTCAGCGAGTAGCTTGTTCATTTTTTTTTTTCAAGTTGTTCTCGCCAACTCTCTCATATAAGTTTTAAAAAATAAAAACAACACCATTTTTTTTTTTCAGATCAATCCATGAATTTATTTAACAGAAACTTTGAAACAACTCGGAATAATTTTTCATGTTTAATTTGATTCAGTGAAAAATTGTTCTTCAAGTTACACAAGTCTTCAGGACGTAACATCCGTTGGGAGTTTTTCCTTAGGTCCTGAAAAACTGTTTCGATCCCGGGATGACCGCAAAATTGTTGTACATTTTACTAATATCTGTATGTTCTGAACCACTGAGAATGAATAAAACAGAAAAAAAAGATTGATCATTGTTGAATCAAGGCTCAGGTCAAATTGTATGTGGAATTCGTTTTGAGTGTTAATTAAACGAATTGAATGTATTTTGACTTACCTTGAACTTTTCAGTGACGGCAACAAGAACAAACAAGGCGACAGCAACTGCGTAGAGAAATTTCATTTTTATAACTTTTTACGATGATTCTTCAACTGAGACAGTTCTCTGCAAGAGTTCAACTTCGAATGTTAACTGGTCAAAGCTGGAGGCTTTATATGAAGCAAAACACGTTTGCAAATTTCTGGAAAATGGTGTCATTCGATTGTTGCAGGCATTTGGAACAGTTTATTTGGATTGCACTGGTTAAAATTTTATTTTGAATAAAATGCCAAAAAAACAAACAAACAAAAATATTCCCAGATGAATTCTACACCACACTTTTTATCTGTTAAACACAAATCGAAACGCAAAATTCCTGCTGCTGTTAAAACACTTGTTTTTAAAAAAATAGTTTTTTAAAGAAATTAACGATCATCCGTCCCAGAAATTTCAAACCCGTAAAAGATTTTGTCAATTTTGTCATTTTTGTCATTTTTGTCATTTTTGTCATTTTTGTCATTTTTGTCATTTTTGAAATTTTTGTCATTTTTGTCATTTTTGTCATTTTTGTCATTTTTGTCATTTTTGTCATTTTTGTCATTTTTGTCATTTTTGTCATTTTTGTCATTTTTGTCATTATTGTCATTTTTGTCATTTTTGTCATTTTTGTCATTTTTGTCATTTTTGTCATTTTTGTCATTTTTGTCATTTTTGTCATTTTTGTCATTTTTGTCTTTTTTTGTCATTTTTGTCATTTTTGTCATTTTTGTCATTTTTGTCATTTTTGTCATTTTTGTCATTTTTGTCATTTTTGTCATTTTTGTCATTTTTGTCATTTTTGTCATTTTTGTCATTTTTGTCATTTTTGTCATTTTTGTCATTTTTGTCATTTTTGTCATTTTTGTCATTTTTGTCAATTTTGTCATTTTTGTCATTTTTGTCATTTTTGTCATTTTTGTCATTTTTGTCATTTTTGTCATTTTTGTCATTTTTGTCATTTTTGTCATTTTTGTCATTTTTGTCGTTTTTGTCATTTTTGTCATTTTTGTCATTGTTCTTATTTTTGTCATTTTTGTCATTTTTGTCATTTTTGTCATTTTTGTCATTTTTGTCATTTTTGTCATTTTTGTCATTTTTGTCATTTTTGTCATTTTTGTCATTTTTGTCATTTTTGTCATTTTTGTCAATTTTGTCAATTTTGTCAATTCTGTCAATTTCGTCAATTTTGTCAATTTTGTCAATTTTGTCGATTTTGTCAATTTTGTCAATTTTGTCAATTTTGTCAATTTTGTCAATTTTGTCAATTTTGTCAATTTTGTCAATTTTGTCAATTTTGTCAATTTTGTCAATTTTGTCAATTTTGTTAATTTTGTCAATTTTGTCAATTTTGTCAGTTTTGTCAATTTTGTCAATTTTGTCAATTTTGTCAATTTTGTCAATTTTGTCAACTTTGTCAATTTTGTCAATTTTGTCAATTTTGTCAATTTTGTCAATTTTGTCAAAATTGTCAATTTTGTCAATTTTATCAATTTTGTCAATTTTGTCAATTTTGTCAATTTTGTCAATTTTGTCAATTTTGTCAATTTTGTCAATTTTGTCAATTTTGTCAATTTTGTCAATTTTGTCAATTTTGTAAATTTTGTAAATTTTGTAAATTTTGTCAATTTTGTCAATTTTGTCAATTTTGTCAATTTTGTCAATTTTGTCAATTTTGTCAATTTTGTCAATTTTGTCAATTTTGTCAATTTTGTCAATTTTGTCAATTTTGTCAATTTTGTCAATTTTGTCAATTTTGTCAATTTTGTCAATTTTGTCAATTTTGTCAATTTGGTCAATTTTGTCAATTTTGTTTTTGTCAATTTTGTCATTTTTGTCAATTTTGTCCTTTTTGTCATTTTTGTGATTTTTGTCATTTTTGACCTATTATTAATGATTCTTCGACCGAAGAAAGGCAATATCATACATTTTATCATCGTTTTAAAATCTAAGAATCGTATTAAAACAGAGTAAAAGTTTCAGATCTTGAAAAACTAATTCGAAGGTCAATTTTAAGAAAATATAACTAAATCATCTTTGAGCTGGAATTGGAAACTAATTTTGCCATTTTGAAAACTAAAGACCTTAGGTCGAAAGTCGAATAGAAGCATCATTCTACAAACACATACCTGCAAAATGAGGGGTGTTCAGGTTTTTAAATGAATGATTAGAAAAAATACGGCGAATGTAAGCTAACCACTTTTTGATCCGATCATCCTTTAGCAAGGCACACCGGGGCAGCTAGTTATCTATAGTAATCACGAATGTCTTTAAAACATAAATTTCAAATTTCTATGCTTCAAAAATTTGGCTTTTTAAAAGAGTTTCGATTTTATTTGCTATTTTCACGTTAGAATTATGTCGAAATAGAAGCTTCTGAAAGACTTTCACTTTCATCGATTGAAAAATAAAATAACATAAAACTAGAAAAGAAAAAAACTCCATTCGCCTTGAAAAGTAACGTTTTTAGAAACTTTGGTATTTTTAATAATTTTCCAACGCCAAGAATATCATCATTTTTTAAGTTTAAAATTGTTATTGGAAGCCGTGAAGTATTCAAATGATTCTGAAAAGATTTCGAGATTTTAGATAATTTCTTTTGGGATTTTTTCTTAACGACCTTTCAACGGGTGGCTCCAGAGAGCAGCTTGTTTTTTTTTATCAGCTCTCATCGATTTTCTCAAATCATTCTTTTGAAATAATTGTAACACAACATTTTTCTATCGATCCATGAATTTATTTAACAGAAACTTAGAAACAACTCACAACAATTTTTCCTGTTTGATTCAATCTGTTGAAAAATTACTCTTCATGTTACACAAGTCTTCACGAGGCAACATCCTTTGGTGGTTTTAACTAAAGTCCTGAAAAACTGCTTCGACCACGAGACGATCGTTGTTGTTGTATATTTTACTTATATCTGAATCTAATCTGAGAATTAAATAAAAACAGAAAAAAATGTGAATTCGGTGATCATCGTAAATCAAGTTTAGGGGAAAATTGTTCGTTTTGAATGTCAAACTCTACGAGTTGATTGTATTTTGACTTACTTTTGGGTTCGGTTCAGCGACGGCAACGGCAATCAGAACGAAAATTGCGACAGCGATTGCGTTGAGGAATTTCATTTTTAGAACTTTTTACGATTGTTGTTCAACTGAGACAGTAAAACTTTGAATGATAACTGGTCAAAACTGTGGGCTTTATATAATGCAATTTACGTAAGAAAGTTTTGGGAAAATGGTGTCATTCGTTTGTTGGAAATGTTTGGACAAGTTTGTTTGAATTGTACTTGTTAAAATTTTTATTTCAAACAATATCCCAATAAAACAAACAAGTCCACTTTGAAAGGCAAAACTCTTGCTGCTGTTCAAACACCTGAATTTTCTTTCATAAGTTATAGATGCGGCCCACGTGCCACAATGCTTTTGATCCCCCGGAAGTTTGCGCTCAATTTCTTTTCAACAGATTTTTCCACTTTTTTTTTGCAAAATTGCAATCCCGTTTTTTAAATTTTCAGATTTTTTTTAAGATATTCCTTGATAAAGGCCCAGAAGAAAGACCGAAACGTCGGAGAAATTGTATTTATTTTGTTTTTGTTTTCTTTTGACTGTCATGATATCATAATCATAATCATTTACATAAACAAATTGAAAAAAATTTAGCTCTCAGAATTATCTATGTGTTTTGCGCCTAAATTTGTTGCAAACCATTTTTAAGATTTTGATTTGAAATTTTTACTTTCAATTCTCATGCACAATCAGATCCTAGAAAAGTTTTATAGATCGCAATTTTGAATTAATAACTGAATAACGAATTCATATTGCAGGTCAAAAATACAAAATTCGAACAAGAGATTTCTGGTTGAGTGTACGTTACAAATTTCGCGTTTTGGTTCATATCAATAGGAATTCTGGAACTTAGGTACAAAAACCGTTTTCAAATTTGGAAATCAAATTTTAAGACAAAATTCAAATTCGGAAAGAAACTTAAAAATTTACTTTCAGATTCAGCTCGAAGTTAAATTTCTTATTTAAGATAAAAATAAACATAAATGTAAGAATTTCATAAAAGATTCCAACTGCAGGAGATGGTAGTTTCAAAATTTTCAGTTGAGATTCAAAATTAAAATTCAATATTCAATCAAAGCCTTTTTTTCGACAAATTCCAACCACAGATTGAGAAGATAATGTGGAAAATCCTAGACATTAACCTTTAAATTTAGCAGCGATCTGAGTAACTTGAGATGAAAGGAGAATGGGCACTTTGTTTCGAAAGATTCTAACGAGACAAGAAATTGTTACTATTGATCGGGTCAAGAAAATCTACGTTGGAAGAAAAAAACTATGGATTGAAGAAGTTGTATTAATTCGAAAAAAAAGAGTGGCAAGTTCCTCAATCTCAATTACAACTATTTTTCTCCCACGGATTTTTTGTGCCCTAATGTGTTTTTCTCGTCTTGACAAGATCTTTCTTACAATGTACACGAAAAGACCAAGCTTCATACATTTTTGCCCAGTCTCCTTTGAAAAGAATTTGAAAAGTAAATTGTATGACGGAAAAAAAAGTTCCTACGCCTTTTTTTAAATCGTCTATTTCGTACCAGCCTAACTATAATTGCTATTAATCGAATTGCGATGAAACTGTGCACATGTGTAGTTTTGAGGGGCATTAAGTTTGTTTTTGGTATCAAATTTTTGGTCACAGCTTAGCAAATCGGTTCGTTCCTATAAAATTTTCACTGTTTTTTTACAATTTTTTCGTTGCTTTTCCAACAGTTAATTGAAGAGACGAACAATCGATTTTAGGAATGAAATTTTGTGTAAAGAGTCGGCAAAAGTCCATATTAAAAATCCAATGTTTTTGCGTTTCCAGCGATCGGTTTGACATGCAGTATTGCTCATTGGGTTATTAAGGGGCGGACAATCGATTTCGGGTATCAACTATCAAGTTTATAATCGAAAATCTGAAAAACGGGTCGTCCTCATAAACTTTCAAAATTTAACAAGTCATCGTGCGATTGGAATAACAGTTTTCGAAAGCAAACAGAAATTTTGAAGCAGATAAATATTGCAATATTCTACGTTTGATCAGGTTGCTTTTTAAAACACAAGGGTTTGATACTCTGGTCGCTGTTTTTTTTTCTCTGAGTACACAAAATTCCTGCAGCAGCCATCTGCTGTTAATACAGTTGGTGATTTTTTTTAAGTGAACAAAATCACTCGTGTCACAGAAAAAAAAAAACTTTTAGAAATTCTGCGACACTGATTATGGTCTTCATGGTTGAATTAATCTCGTATCCAAATGCATTCCCATGTTAAAATCATGTTTATAATGTTTCTTGACCTATACCAAACTTTGGTCCAAGCAGACCAAACATGCTAAGCTAAGCTAAGCTTATCAAACAAATTAGTTTCACTCCTCCAAATGTACTTTAAAAAGATCTTTAGAGACGAGTAGGCGTCGGTTGAAACTGTCAGACGCGTTTTTTCAGAACTGAAAATTTTCTATTTGGAAATTTAAATAAATTTATAGTTTTTACTCAAGAAACAAGTGCAAGAAAGTTATTTAAGTGGACAACAGGAAGTGTATGTGTGTGAGTTTGAAGGAGGTCCATAGTTTTCGGCTTTGTTTGGCGTTTTCCCTGGTCAACTGGACAATTTCGAGAAATTTTGAAAGGCTTTCAACAACGATTTTATTCCTGGAATATCTACACGGGAAAAATAATTGTATGCAGAAAACCGAAGCTAAGTACTTTTAATTTATAGCTCATTTTTCATAATATGGAAAAAGATATTTTACGATGGATTGCAATGCAAACTGAGTGCGTTAATTCGGTTATAACTTTGAGATCTTGAATCATTCAATCATCAGGTACTTTAACGAGATTAAAGCTCAAAACTATGTTTAGATTTAAAAAAAAGAATATACTGTTGTCAAAAGAAGGTATATATTTATTTCATTACATTGAGCTTTAATGTGAAAGTCGATGATGTATCTAGATCCAAATTGTTATTTTCATACTTTTCTGATGTTTTTTTTCCATTTTTTTTTTAATGAACAGTGATAACTCGTTAAGTTTGTGCCAAATTTTAATAAATTTGCAGTTCAAATCGTAAGGTATTTCTCCAGAAAGGGTTATTTTTATTTATTGAAGACATTTCCACTTTTCACATATTTTCACGGGGTGTTTATATTTCTGTAAATCAGCTTTCTAGGACGAAGAACTATGTAATCAGAGCATCAAGCGTCTGCACATAACGACCGTAGAATGTGAAATCAAGAAACTGATAGAGAACAAGCGCCAAACTTAGGAAGTTTCGGGTGAGATCTATCCTATTTTTCTTATTTTAACTGAATACATCAAACATTGCACTTTATAACCTAACCCTACAAAATCATAAGAAGCGTTTGGCAGGGATCTCCACGCTTCATCCCTCCCTTGTTCCTGTATCTTTTGCGTTTTCATCACATGGTTGGCCTGGCCGTAGTGGTATCTGCAATGCATGTTCTATGTATCAGATACCATGTTGAAAAGAAAAATGTGAAACGCAAGTTTTTCATTTTCCAGGATGCATACAAGTTTTGGCCATGTTGGTGTTAGAAGAAGAAGAAGAAGAAATGTACTTTAAAAAGATCTTCTACGTTGATACAATATGGACACCAAATAGCATTCAAACTGTGGGATAAACACCTTGATAGGTCTCCAAACTAGTCTGTAAATTTTCTGAACACCAGAATGACCACACCAGTCAATATGACTGGTTGGACACTTGTTATGTAGAACTTCTTTCACATACTACAATTTTAAAATTGCAGGTGTTGAAATTTTAGGCTAGAGGGCATGTTGATGTAAAGCACCCATGAATTGTCCCGCCTTTGCTCTACACTAGCTAACTATACATGAGAAACTGAGAAAGAGAATTCCCATCTACAGCGAGCCAATTATAATTATAAATAATACGGCGATTAAAATAATATATCAATTTTAAAATTTGCACAAATATGACTGTTCATAAATTTTGAATCTCTACAAATATTCAAACATTTTCCACATATAACTTTTATTCCACTATCTCTCTGGATAATCAAAACAGATTTTGCCATGGACACTCAGACCGAGGACAAAATTTTCACCATTGTAACCTTATTTTAAGCAAGCGGAGAAAATTAATTTCCTTGAGAAAATTTCGCATCATTGGTTCATCTACGATACGAAAACCTCAGTTCAGTTTTCGTACTAATAAATGTATTAATTTCCTTGAAAAAAAAAATTAAAAACAGATGTTTTAACAGCAGATGACTACAGCAGGAATTTTGCGTTTCATGACGGACTTGTTTGTTTTATTGGAATTTGAGTTGAAATAAAATGTTTAATACAAACAAACTTGTCAAACATTTCCAACAAACGAATGACACCATTTTCCCAAAGCTTTCTTACGTATTTTGCATTATATAAAGCCTCCAGTTTTGACCAGTTATCATTCAAAGTTTTACTGTCTCAGTTGAACAACAATCGTAAAAAGTTCTAAAAATGAAATTCCTCAACGCAATCGCTGTCGCCATTTTTGTTCTGATTGCCGTTGCTGAACCGGACCCAAGAGTAAGTCGAAATTCCATCAATTCGTTGAGTTTGACATTCGAAACGAACGGCAGAGATAAGTTGACCCGTTATCAAAATTTGTTGACCGTTTTTTTTTGTTTCCTATCAGGTGGTATATAGAAAGGGCAAGTAAAATGTAACAATATTTTACGATCATCCCAGAATCGCAACAGAGCATCAGGACTTCAGGTAAAACTACCAACGGATGTTGCCTCTTGAAAACTTGTGTAACGTGAAGAACAATTTTCCAACCTTTAATATTACGAATGGTTCTGAGTTGTTTCAAAGTTTCTGTTAAATAAATTCATGGATTGATCGGAAAAAGTTGGGTTCCTTTAACTAAACAGAATTATATGAGAAAATTAGATAGAACTAATAAAAAAAATAATCAAGATGCTTTCCGGATGGAACCACCCATCAAAATACTGAGGGGGAGAAACTCCAAAACAAATTTCGAAAAATCTCGAAGTCACTTTTGAATCATTCGAATACTTAGCGATTTTCAACAATGAATTAAAAAACGTAAATATGATTATATTCTTGACATTGGATGGAAGAAATTAGAATAAAACTAAAGATTTTTAAATCGTTTCTCTTCAAGACGGATTGTTACGGACACACGATAGAGGGAGCTGTTGCCCTATTTTACCCCAGCAGTGGTTGCTGATTTGATAATTTATAAAGTTCTTGCATGCAAAGCAGGCAAAATCGCTGAAAGTTGCCAAATCAACCGTTACAAATGTAATTAAAGTGTTTGGGGAACGTTTGTCGACAGCCAGGAAGTCTGGATCGGGGGGAAATCGAAAACCGGAAGCCGCTGAGACGACAAAGAGAGTTGCCAGTAGTTTCAAGCGAAACCCTAACCTCTCTCTCCGAGATGCTGCAAATAAGCTGGGTGTATCGTCTACAACCGTGCATCGAGCCAAAAAACGAGCCGGACTATCGACTTACAAGAAGGTAGTGACTCCAAATCGCAAAACCTACGTCAAAGCCGACTACAAGCAGCTTCCGGGACAGGAGTTTTATACGGCAAAAGGAAGGGGAAAGGTAGCAGATATTTTCAGGCATATGAAACTGTCAAAGATCACGAAGAAATATCTGGTTTGGCAAGCCATGTTTTGGCCGGATTTGGCATCTTGCCATTTCGGTAAAAAGGCCATGGAGAGGTACGCCGCCAACAACGTACAGGTAGTTCCCAAGAACAAGAGCCCGCACAACACGCCAGAGCTCTGCCCAATTGAAAAAAATTGGGCTATTGTCAAGCGGAACCTATAGAAGACCAAAAAAACTGCTAAGGACGAGCAGCAGTTAAAGGCAAACTGGCTTTCTGCGGCGAAGAAGATGGACAAGGTCGCTGTACAAAATCTGATGGCAGGGGTTAAGCGTAAGGCCCGGCAATTCGGATTTGGAAAAGCGGAAGCCTAACTGAATATTTTCCTGAATTTTATACTAATTATACTTGAAAAAAAAATTTAATTTGTTTTTTTAAATAAACGATTTCACCGATTTACACGTGTTTTCCCTGGACCAAATTTTGACCGTATCACGCTTTATAAACTGGCGTTTTGATTTCGAAGGACCAAATGTTTAAAACGGTTGCTAGTGGCCGTCTGGGTTCATTAACTGCCGGTGGGGGAGATCCTTTTCCCAATCTGCTTATTCGAACACGTGTTTTTTCTTCCGGTTTGCCCAAGACTATCATTTTTCTTTTCTCCGTCTGCTTCTATCCTTATTAATTATCAAATCAGCAACCACTGCTGGGGTAAAATAGGGCAACAGCTCCCTCTATCGTGTGTCCGTAACAATCCGTCTTGAAGAGAAACGATTTAAAAATCTTTAGTTTTATTCTAATTTCTTCCATCCAATGTCAAGAATATAATCATATTAACGTTTTTAAATTCATTGTTGAATATCGCTAAGTATTCGAATGATTCAAAAGTGACTTCGAGATTTTTCGAAATTTATGTTGGGGTTTCTCCCCCTCAGTATTTTAATGGGTGGTTCCATCCGGAAAGCATCTTGATTATTTTTATTATTAGTTCTATCTAATTTTCTCATATAATTCTGTTTAGTTAAAGGAACCCAACTTTTTCCGATCAATCCATGAATTTATTTAACAGAAACTTTGAAACAACTCAGAACCATTCGTAATATTAAAGGTTGGAAAATTGTTCTTCACGTTACACAAGTTTTCACGAGGCAACATTCGTTGGTAGTTTTACCTGAAGTCCTGATGCTCTGTTGCGATTCTGGGATGATCGTAAAATGTTGTTACATTTTACTTGCCCTTTCTATATACCACCTGAAAGGAAACAAAAAAAAAACGGTCAAAAAATTTTGATAACGGGTCAACTTATCTCTGCCGTTCGTTTCGAATGTCAAACTCAACGAATTGATGGAATTTTGACTTACTCTTGGGTCCGGTTCAGCGACGGCAATCAGAACAAAAATGGCGACAGCGATTGCGTTGAGGAATTTCATTTTTAGAACTTTTTACGATTGTTGTTCAACTGAGACAGTAAAACTTTGAATGATAACTGGGCAAAACTGGAGGCTTTATATAATGCAAAATACGTATGAAAGCTTTGGGAAAATGGTGTCATTCGTTTGTTGGAAATGTTTGAACAAGTTTGTTTGTATTAAACATTTTATTTCAACTCAAATTCCAATAAAACAAACAAGTCCGTCATGAAACGCAAAATTCCTGCTGTAGTCATCTGCTGTTAAAACATCTGTTTTAATTTTTTTTTTCAAGGAAATTAATACATTTATTAGTACGAAAACTGAACTGAGGTTTTCGTATCGTAGATGAACCAATGATGCGAAATTTTCTCAAGGAAATTAATTTTCTCCGCTTGCTTAAAATAAGGTTACAATGGTGAAAATTTTGTCCTCGGTCTGAGTGTCCATGGCAAAATCTGTTTTGATTATCCAGAGAGATAGTGGAATAAAAGTTATATGTGGAAAATGTTTGAATATTTGTAGAGATTCAAAATTTATGAACAGTCATATTTGTGCAAATTTTAAAATTGATATATTATTTTAATCGCCGTATTTTTTATAATTATAATTGGCTCGCTAGAGATGAGAATTCTCTTTCTCAGTTTCTCATGTATAGTTAGCTAGTGTAGAGCAAAGGCGGGACAATTCATGGGTGCTTTACATCAACATGCCCTCTAGCCTAAAATTTCAACACCCGCAATTTTAAAATTGTAGTATGTGAAAGAAATTCTACATACCAAGTGTCCAACCAGTCATATTGACTGGTGTGGTCATTCTGGTGTTCAGAAAATTTACAGACTAGTTTGGAGACCTATCAAGGTGTTTATCCCACAGTTTGAATGCTATTTGGTGTCCATATTGTACCAACGTAGAAGATCTTTTTAAAGTACATTTGGAGGAGTGAAACTAATTTGTTTGATAAGCTTAGCTTAGCTTAGCATGTTTGGTCTGCTTGGACCAAAGTTTGGTATAGGTCAAGAAACATTATAAACATGATTTTAACATGGGAATGCATTTGGATACGAGATTAATTCAACCATGAAGACCATAAATCTTTAATCAGTGTCGCAGAATTTCTAAAAGTTTTTTTTTCTGTGACACGAGTGATTTTGTTCACTTAAAAAAAATCACCAACTGTGTTAACAGCAGATGGCTGCTGCAGGAATTTTGTGTACTCAGAGAAAAAAAAACAGCGACTAGAGTATCAAACCCTTGTGTTTTAAAAAGCAACCTGATCAAACGTAGAATATTGCAATATTTATCTGCTTCAAAATTTCTGTTTTTCTGTTATATCAACTGTTATTACAATTGCACGAAGACTTGTGAAATTTAGAAAGTTTATGAGGACGACCCGTTTTTCAGATTTTTGATTATAAACTTGATAGTTGATACCCGAAATCGATTGTCCGCCCCTTAATAACCCAATGTGCAATACTGCATGTCAAACCGATCGCTGGTAACGCAAAAACATCGGATTGTTAATATGGACTTTTGCCGACTCTTTACACAAAATTTCATTCCTAAAATCGATTGTTCGTCTCTTCAATTAACTGTTGGAAAAGCAACGAAAAAATTGCATAAAAAAACAGTGAAAATTTTATAGGAACGAACCTTTTTGATAACTTGTGACCAAAAATTTGATACCAAAAACAAACTTCCCGTTCCTCAAAACCGCACATGTGCACAGTTTCATCGCAATTCGATTAATAGCAATTATAGTTAGGCTGGTATGAAATAGAGGATTTAAAAAAAGGCGTAGGAACTTTTCTTTCCGTCATACAATTTACTTTTCAAATTCTTTTCAAAGGAGACTGGGCAAAAATGTACGAAGCTTGGTTTTTTCGTGTGCATTGTAAGAAAGATCTTGACAAGACGAGAAAAACACATTAGGGCACAAAAAATCCATGGGAGAAAAATAGTTGTAATTGAGATTGAGGAACTTGCCACTCTTTTCTTCGAATTAATACAACCTCTTCAATCCATAGTTTTTTCTTCCAACGAAGATTTTCTTGACCCGATCGATAGTAACATTTTCTTGTCTCGTTAGAATCTTTCGAACCATGCATTGCTCATTCGCGTACATTGATTATTTACATAGTATTCCGTCTTACGACATAACTTGACGAACATAATTCCAAAAATTCACTCGGTTCATAGCAACCGTTCTCCAAATTCGCGTACATCCGAAAATAAAATTTCCCATTCTCCTTTCATCTCATGTTACTCAAATCACTGTTAAATTAAAAGGTTAATGTCTAGGATTTTCCATAGTATCTTCTCAATCTGTGGTTGGAGTTTGTCGAAAAAAAAGGCGAACAATTTGTCGCAAAATTTGGGTTTAGGTGACATTTTTGTTGTAGCAATGCATCCTTACTTTCGAGAATAAGTCTTCGATAAAATAAAATTGAGGCTGAAATTGGTTTCTTGAAGAATAAGTTTAAGGTAATATGAAAAAAATTAATTCTAATGGGGAGGGGGGTTGAACTTCATTTTAAGTTTTTGCATAACTCGAGAACTAACCAACCATATGGAACCAAATTTGGCATGAGATGGTATTTATATTTTTTATAAACATCTGTGATATTTCTTTTCTAGGATTTTCTGCCTTTAGGATGATTCATTTCTTCGCTGTGATTTCTTCTGGTTTGTGTTTCCGTATTGACTCTGATTGAATATTGAATTTTAATTTTGAATCTCAAATCAAAATTTTGAAACTACGATCTCCTGCAGTTGGAGTCTTTTATGAAATTCTAAAATAAGAAACTTTACTTCGAGCTGAATCTGAATGTAAATTTTTCTTTTTCTTCCCGAATTTGAATTTTGTCTCTGAACCTGAGCTTAAAATTTGATTTCCAATTTTGAAAGCGGTTTTTGTATCTAAGTTCCAGAATTCCTATTGATATGAACCAAAACGCCAAATTTGTTACGTACACTCAACCAGAAATCTCTTGTTCGAATTATGTATTTTTGGCCTGCAATATGAATTCGTTATTCAGTAATTAATTCAAAATTGCGATCTATGAAACTTTTCTAGGATCTGATTGTGCATGAGAATTGAAAGTAAAAGTTTCAAATCAAAATCTTAGAAATGGTTTGCAACAAATTTAGGCGCAAAACACAAAGATAATTCTGAAAGCTAAATTTTTTTACAATTTTTTTCATCAATGATTGACATTTCAGTCAAA